>NC_092357.1:64707956-65007956 GCF_963676685.1 Mytilus edulis | reverse complement strand
TGTGTCTGTTCGAAGTAGTACGTTCTCCATTGCGACTGAGCGTGTCTTCACTGGGGTAAAGCTGATGACCGTAACTGCATTCACGGTCATCCCAAGATGTCGGATGAAAAATTAGGTCAGTTTCTGTATTGTCTGTTAAAGTGTTTCTATATCATTTTCTTTACAAATCATACATTGAAACGATGTAAATTTATAAAAGAATCACTCGGAAATCACTAATTACTTCTGAGAAATGTGCATGAAACGGGAAATTCGATTTGAAAAAATCGCCAAGATGACCGTAAATCACAATCGAGATGACCGTAACAGAATCAGCGATTCATAACAAGGCTGACCGTAACTGCTTTTAAGATGACCGTAATTTGTAAATGATGACCGTAACTTTTAAAGGATGACCCTCAATTCTAAGAAATATCCGCATTTATATAACTATCTTTTTGTATCAAATGATTAATCGTGTTGGTATACACATATTAATATGAGAGTTTTATCCTATAGGTAGAAGAAAATAAGACGTGCTTCAAATGCAAAGATTACCATATGTAACTTTTTTACAGTAGCGGGTTTAATTTTTAAAATGAATTTGCCAAAAGACATGCAAATGAACAGGAAGGGAAAACATGCTACAAAAGCGCGATAAAATGATACCTTACAAGCATAATGAAAAAAATGCGGTGCACAGCCTTCAACTGCCCTGATTCTGGGATTCCTTTTAATGACATATAATATATACACATTTTTAAAAATGCCAAAAAATTGCATGTACACCCATTGATATTATATCGTCTTTCATTTTGTCGTGCAAATAAAATAACAGAAATATTTTGAAAATATCATTCGAATAAACTAGTGAAGGTGAGCTCCAGCAAAGTAGAATAAAATAGTATTGTACGAAAAGCGTATCACAATGCGGAACGTTGTCAATTTGTATATATACAGAAATGTTATTCATACAGTCAGGATTCTACTTCTTCAAAATTATCTCCCCATTACGCCAGTTCATGCTCACAATCGTAGAAATGGAAGCCATTGTAGGGATGACGCTCTGCCAATTTTGCTCTTGAAAACTGATAAATTTATCCACATAGCACCATTACGATCGATCGTTACAGGGGCGGATGCAGGAATTTTCGAAAGGGGGGGGGTGCTAACCCAGGGCAAAGGGGGGGTGCAGGGGGGGTGCAAAACATATGTCCCGATACAAATGCATTGATCGGCAAAAATAAAGGGGGGGTGCGCACCCCCGGAACCCCCCCCCCCCCCCCCCCCCGGATCCGCCACTGCGTTATATGTCAGTTATATTTTAAAAGACAAATGTATCTACTAGCTAATGAGCATTAGTTAATGATCTTGTCTGCATTGATTCAACTTAAAAAAAAAAGTCTGTTCGGATGTCAGATGGAATTTTTGAAAATTCTTAAGCATTTAAAAAAATTCTAATTTAATATTTCGTGGAAGGGCAGACTAAAGACACTAAACATTTTCAGTGGTTGAAGATTATAAACCCTAGTTATCACACACAAGAAAATCATATTTTTTCGAAGATATCCATTTTCATCATCCAAATTAAAAGACTGTCGTCAAGTACTTTTAGAAAAAATAGCTATTCGAACACACCTACTCTGTTTTTGTGATTCATTAGATAGGTATCTCACTTGACCCATATATTTCATCTTTTCGTACTGTCATTTTTTTACGTTATAAAGTCAACCTGTAGCTTTGATATATAATAATGATAGAATCTGAAGCGAGATGCTATATAAAATACTCTTGCTTTGTACGTTTTAAAGACAAATATACACCCCCAAACATGCGCCAACATATAAAGGTGCACTCGATTTTTCTCTTTTCGATACAATCGTTACCTGTTTTGGGGAATTTTTTCTTGATTTACATAATGGAAGGGCAGACACGAAAATTTCTGAACTAAAAGATTGATATGTTCTCCATCCGTGATAAAAAAAAATCGGAGGTTATGCATTTTCTACATCCATCTTATAGATACTATATATAAAAAAGAAGATGTGGTATTATTGCCAATGAGAGAACTATCCAGAAAAGACCAAAATGACACAAACATTAACAACTATAGGTAACCGTAAGGCCTTCAACAATGAGCAAAGCCCATACCGCATAATAATAATAATAATAATAATATCTTTATTTAGAGAGAGTAACTCATTTGGATTACACCAATTTTCAATAAGGCTTACAATAATAATTACATTACAAATAAACAATGCATCAATAATAATGGTAAATAAAGATTATGTACAATTTAAAATACAATAAACAATTATGATATGGCATTACAGTAAAAATATGATGGTAATGTTAAAAGTACATAGATTTGTATTTATGTTTAAATTCGGATACTGTATTTGATTTTTTTATTGAATTAGGAAGAGCATTCCACACTTTTGGTCCATTGTACGAGAAACTAGACTTATACAACTCTGTATTTGGTTTTGGAATAATAAAATAATCTGAGGATGAAAATCTCGTATTATATTTTTGGTTTGCAGAAGCTGATACAATAAGACTGGACATATATTCGGGAGCTAAGCCATGTTTTGCCTTATACATTAGTATTGATTTGTGATAAAGTACCTTTGTGTGATTGGCACAATGTCACATTCGTGAAATAATTCTCTTGAAGGTTTGGTGTAATCATGTTCGTCTAAAATTATTCTTGCTGCCCTTTTTTGCAGTTTTAGTAAACTATCTAATAGAAAGTTATTACAGTCAGCTATAAAAGGCCCCAATAAGAACCATGTCGTCGACTTGATATCTTATTGTTTTGCATTACTATGTAATAGATACATTGAAAACTTATGCAAACGTGTTTTTAAAATAAGAAAATTGTCGTTTTATTTGTTTCTATTAACTTTTTAAAATTTTGTTACTATATCAAACATTACAGTTAACATTTATCGCTTTCTCGATAAACACAGAGCTTCTATTCTTTTGTTCTATTTCAAAAGTGTTTCCGCCTGCATATATCAAGACAAATTAAGATTTTAATCTGCTTCCTCTGGAACCATACTCATGGGCTCCATTACCAAATATTCGTATGTATTATTAATGTTTTTAAAGCTCCATTTATTGGCATTATGTTTTTCTGGTCTGTGCGTACGTTCGTCCGTTCGTCTGTTTATTTGTCCGTTTGTCAAGCTTCAAGTTAAATAAAATTGAAACTTAGTACACATTTTCCCTATGGTATGATCTTTTTAATTCTAATGCCAAATTACAGTTTTATCTCATTTTCATAGTCCACTAAACATTGAAAATGATAGTGTAGATGAGGCATCCGTGTACTAGGGACACATTCATGTTTCTTCATATTTTCGTCGTATCGCTGTCAATTTGTGTTAAAATTTTAACGTCAATATCAATAAATATTTCATTGTTTACGAGAAATATGCAATTTACTATCATTGTTATAAATCCTAAATATGGCCAATTATATTATAGTTTTAAAAAAGAAATTTATGAAACATATTTATATCCGCTAACCGAGCCCCTATTGAGATCGACAAACTCAACAAAAAAGCTTTGAATACATACAATACGGATATTTCTTAGAATTGATGGTCATCCTTTAAAAGTTACGGTCGTCCTATATAAATTACAGTCAGTCTTTACAAATTACGGTCATCCTTTACAAGTTAGGGTCATCTTTTTGCCAATCACGGTCATCTTTTTGCCAATCACGGTCATCCTTGTTTTATGTTACGGTCATCTTGAAAATGTTTTGATTATGATTTACGGTCATCTTAACGATTTTTTCAAATCGAATTTCCCGTTTCATGCACATTTCTCGGAAGTAATTAGTGATTTCCGAGTGATTCTTTTATAAATTTACATCGTTTCAATGTATGATTTGTAAAGAATGTGATATAGAAACACTTTAACAGACAATACAGAAACTGACCTAATTTTTCATCCGACATCTTGGGATGACCGTGAATGCAGTTACGGTCATCAGCTTTACCCCAGTGGTGTCTTTCTAATACAACACAGGGTACATATAACGTGTTCCCGTTCACATATGAACATGATATTTGTCACTGGACGTTAAACCCTAATTCGTCAGCATCATCCAATTGGTTTTTTTCTTCTATTACTTAATCATATGTTGTTTACAAATCACTCTAAAGAAGTAAACGGAAAGGAGCGAATGCAGCTACATTTGGTTATTTTAAGTTTCAATTCCTTTTATTCCGTTTAGTTCCTTTCTACATAAGTGCAGAGGAGAAGTACAGTTGTCTATGGAGGCCGGTGAAGTCCATTTCGCGTTTTCGCGATTTCGCCTTTCATATTCTATAGGGCGAAAACGCGAAATCGCGAAAAGGCGAAATCGCGAAGTCAAAAACGCGAAAACGCGACGCGAAGTCGAAAACGAGAAATCGGTTTCGCGTTTTCCTGTTTTCGACTTCGCAATTTCGTGTTTTCGCCATATAGAATATGTAAGGCGAAAACGCTAAAGCGCTAAAACGCAAAATGGCATTAACCTGTCACCATAGTTGTCCGTATGTAAACTTCTAGAATTTGTCACCAATATAAGTACATCGCAATCCGTTACTGCTTCAACAGCCATCGGTGTTTCATGTGTGTATTCTTAAACAAGTATTATTTTTCTCTCGTTTTTAACAATACATCACTCTCTACTGTCCTTTGCTATTATTCTATATTCTGCGTTTCCATCCAGATTCTCGTGTATACCATGAGGGTCCGGATTGGTGGTATTGTTTATTTCTGTATAATTCTTTAAATTGTTATGTCATTTTTTTCTACATTTTATTTATCTTACTCATTATTCTTTCTTTATTTTTCATATTTTGTCATCCCAATATATTTTACTTACTGATGTTTAGTTACATTACAACGTTTATCTCTGATTTATATACTGGTTACCAATGTAGATGACAAATGTGTGTCATTCATGACAATTAAACAGAATCAACATGATATATGCGATCATTCTTGGATTAAATTAATATTACTTTAATATTATACTTTTTGAAACCGTTTTATCAATTTTCAATTTCATGTGTTGTTTCCGTACATATGTTATGTTTCATTGCTCATGTGTTGTTTTCGTATATTTTAGCCGTTCGTCTTGAGCCTACTCATTTGATCTGATAACACCCCATATAGCAATAAAATTATACTTTTATTGCCATTCATAACTCTCAACAGACCAATTAACAGACCGGGTTTTATACATCCGACCCATTAACAGACCAGGTTTTAAATAAAGATTGATTTATGTCACCAAACTACAGATTTTCGTGTAGATTTTTCACACAATGATATCAATATGGTAAACAAACATAATGCCTTTCTTTTTTCGATGTTCAAAATATTGAGTGCAAGTAAATTTAACCAATGTGTCATTTTGTGTACATTTTATGTGTGTAAAATGTGTATAAATTTATTGATGAGTAACCCGCCTTTTCATTTTATAGATCGTACATCGAAGCTAGAAAAAAAATAATTACACCACTGAATTCAGTACATTGAATTGTTTTGTTAGACATGAATACTTTTTATGATGAAAATATATTTAGAAAGTTATACAATGAAGCATGCTGAACTTTCAATGATTTTCTCGATAACACCTGATTAACAGACTTTAGCCAACCCGATTAACAGACAAACCGCCGATATAGCCACATACTCAATATAGATTAACCGACCAATCTCTCGGTTAGCCGAGTGTCGGCCGTGTGGAAGAACAATTTGGATCTTCCAGCATTTGTAATAAACCTTATTGTCCCTTTGACGCCTTTAATAGCTGACTTAGTGGTATGGGATTTGCTTATAATATTGTTTTAGGTTGTGCGATAACCTATAGTTGTAAATATCTGTGTCTTTAGTCTCTTGTGGAGAGTTGTTCCATTGGTAATCATACCACATCTTCTTTTTATATACAACAATGCCCGATGTAAGGGGAGTGTTGGGCGCCCGCTGACATCTTTAACCTCGCCACATTCTGTATGTGGCTGTCCCAAATCAGGAGCTTGTTGTTCAGTTGTTATCATTTGTTGCTGTTACATTTTTGTTGTTTGTTTATTATTTTGTACATTAATTTTATGTGCCGTTGTTTTTTCGTTTGAATTGTATAACATATGACAATTCGAATCCTTTATTGCTGACTATGCGGTAAGGGCTTTGCTTATTGTTGAAGGCCGTACGGTGACCCATTGTTGTACATGTATGTGTAATATTTGGTATTTTGTGGAGATTTGTCTAATTGGCAATCATACTACATACTTTTTTCTATCATGGTTTTAAAGCAGTCATATGGGCCAAATCTCAATAACTGTTGTACCATTTTACATAACGACTTTGAACAATACCAATACTATCTATCTGATCAGGGGTGTACTTGTTTTTCATAAAGGAATATCACACACTCAGCTAAAGTATACATTTCCATTCAGTATCAAATGAGAGTGCATTGTAATCATTATCCATGTGAAAATAATTGTCATCTACTAACCATGCAAAATATTTATGAGAGAGTTTGGAATACATTGTAAGGATAAAAATAATTTGAAATTTCGAACAATTGTAAACAGTTTTTTCACATATTTTTTTTCGCAAAATACAATATCAGTAAACAAAATGTAACTGACAAACTATACGACAACGAAAAAGGTTTTTTCTTTCTTGTGCAAATAGATCATCATGTCGACTTTTTATTAGTATTTGAAAAGCAACATCATGCCCCAATTAATTTGAAGCATAAGAAGCAAATTATTTTTAATTTCATCAAGTAGTTAACAATGCATGCTGAATGTTGAAGCGGCTTGTCCTTGAAGTTATTTATGAAGAGTAAACTTACCACTGGAGGGCCTGTCTGATATTTTGCGTCATTTAAAACAAAATCGGTACGCTCAAATGACTCGATATGCCTTAATTGCTTAGCTTGTATGACTTTTGCCTCCAGAATAGACATTTTTTACCAGTCGTGGTAATCATGGTAATGGCATGAAGCGTGTTTTAACGAAAGTCGATTCATCGTTACACGCATGTTTTTTTTTTTCTCACTTATTCAAATGTATGAAATGTTTTCTTCTTTGACTTGTAAAGGCTTAATAGCACAATCTAAGCTACTTTACTCGTTCTTATTAAATTGAATTAGCACTAACAATAACTTTCCGGAATTTTTTAGTTGTTTCAATGTGGTTTAAAATTAGTCTTTTCGAAAAACAAGAATAAAAGCACATCAAAAGTTATTAAACCTTAGCATCTGTACTTATTCAAGCATATAGATACAACTATTGACACAAATATTAAATTCATTGCATTTTATGACAGTGGAGAATAGGAGAGGGGAACGTTACATGACTTATCGGGGAGAAAATTGATTAGTAATACTGCCATGCGATGAGTTTTATAAAAATGCTTGTAAAAGTTTATTTGTATGTTCTATCAAACTTTTATCTATCAAAACTTCTTAAATATTGGTTGTTCCACTTTTTTGTGTGAAAATTTACTATTGGTGATATATAAAAGAAAATGTAATATACTTTGACAGACGGTAAGATTGAAAAAAAATGTTACATACATTTGAAAATCGTCTATATGTTCATATGATATGAAAGTTTGATGTCAAATAAAAGCTCATACAACACTCTTTCATCTGATACCAATTTTTTTGATGATAATATTATCTTCATTCGGACATTTTTTATAAGCGTTCCCAGGTTTGAAAATGAAGAAGAAAAAAATCTGAAAATCACACTTGTGATTTTACAAAAAACTGCACCGCGGGAAAACTCTACGACAGGGCTAAAATGAAAGTATAATGTTTACTCTATCTTCATGTGAATTTTCAGCCGTGAGGTATTTCGGTCCATTAAACTCTTTAAATAAGCATCTTTTTCCGATTTGTCACTCCACAATTAAAAAGAAAAATCATTCACAACTTTTTGGAGTCAGAGTAAGCCGTTTTTTTTTAAATTTATATCTGAAGAGACTTTTAACACAGTTTCGTATGATAGGAGAGACAATTCAAATTTGTTTGTAAAAAGTTACCATCTGTATGATGTTTGTCAACAGTGACAATATATATATATATAGCTAAGAGACATTCTTTTTGTATATAGATACATGTACTCAAAAGTGATAGTTTAATACCCTTCAAAGATAATAATGTAGAGTAATCTTAACCGTTTCTCTTGTTGATCAATTGTACTACATATGAATTGGTAGATGTAGTTTACATGCCAAGGATAATCTATCTTGAAAATTATCTATTACAGATATTTGTGTGTGCAAACATGAACTCTAAATTTCAAAATATTTCTAAATTATTCAACATCATTTGAGATCGGATTTGAAAAATAATAATTTACCAGGTTTGCAGTCGAAGTCAATCATGTCAATGCTACAGCAACCAAACAACAAACATAAGCAAAGGACAACTAGAGATAAGGTATATTGAGATTAATAAGTCAGAGGAAAACATGAAATGGACATATCATTTTTTTCCAAGCGACAAGAGGGACGAAACATACCAGTGGGACAGTCAAACTCATAGATCGAAAATAAACTGACAACGCCATGGCTTAACATGAAAAAAGACAAACAGACAAATAATAGTTACTGTACACAAAACACAACATACAAAACTAAAGACTAAGCAACACCACACGAACCCCACTAAAAACTGGGGGTGATATCAGGTGGTCCGGTGGAGTAAGCAGTTTCTGTCCAACATGTTGCACCCGTCGTGTTGCTCATGTTGACACCATACATACATTGTAAATGCATTCCTTAATAAAGGCTTGCGAATTTTCATTGTCGACGGGGTTCATGGAATCTTGTAATAAAGATTAATCAAAGCTTCTTATGTGGTATAAGAATCATCAAATGGCGGAATTATATGATTTTATGTTTTTTGAAAAGATTCTTTCTTTAAAAATGTGACTCATCAACAAGATGTAACCAGATTAAATGCTGAAACTATACCCAATAAAACAAATTTCCCAAAATATACTAGTCAACAAAAGAAACAATACAAGACTTTTTTTCAAATTAAAGATAAAGTTTTCCGTTCATTGGACCAATATTGAAGGTAGTAATACTTAATCATTATGGAAATATAAATCCGTGTTAAAAAAAAAAAATTTGTGACTTTTTTTCGCAATAATTTTTTTTTTACAAAATTTACAAAAAACGACAATTTTAAAAACAGAAGTTCCAACTAATGATGTCAACCTCTCATTTAAAGGTAAAGACAGTGTTTGCCATCAATTTGTTTTTAAAAATCATACAGTTTCTTCGTTTATTTGTTAAGCAAAGTTTGGTCCTACGAGAAATCGTTAAAATGTATACATTATCAACTGATTTACCATAGACAGTATGTGTAAAGTGATATTCAAAAAGTGGTAACAATCTTAAAACTAATCCGAAAGGTTCAAAATTTACTGTGTGTTGTTTTCATATCTAAAGCATTGATTTGAGACGAAAATAAAAAATGTTTTTTTTTGCATTTTTTGAGATTTCAAAAAACACTTTTTTTCCCAAAAATTTGAAAAATCAATATTTCAACCCATTAGTTACATCATGAACATAACTTGATTATCATATTGAATATTTTCAAACAAATTTGAAATTTAACTTAGTGCTTAGAAAATTATGTGTTGGTTTTTTTTCAACTTTAGGCAAAACTAATTTGCACTCTTTGATCATTTACACGGAATTTAGATACTTTCCGACGAGTTTTGATTTTCATTATCACATGTGCATACATTGCAAATGAAAGCTTTTTAAAATAGTATATCTCATTTTTTTTTATATTAAATACTTTTTGATGAATTTTATTTCAAAGTCGTGTATCGTTTCTTTTGTTGACTAGTATATATACTTCTGACGTCTTAGTAAATATATACAACTGAACTGTTAAACAGTGTGTAACACCAAAGCAGAGCGTTTAAAAAGTGAATGCTATTAGTTTCGTTAATTTACTGGCTATTTTGGTCTATTTTATTTTAAAGTGGTTGTATGACACAATACCAGTATGATTGGCAATTGTCATCATCGAAGAACAATTAAACACAATGGGTGGAAATTTGAAATATACTATGACTTGGATGAAAACTTAGAAGACTTCATGAGCCACGTGCATATCCCAGCTAGTACAAAATATAGATATGCCGTGCAACGAAAAGATGACTAGCTAAAGTTTTCTATCACAAATTGACCCGTGTATATTTGCTATCACATAAGAAACACGACGGGTGCCACATGTAGAGCAGGATCTGCTTACCCTTCCGGAGCACCTGAGATCTCCCCTAGTTTTGGTGGGGTTCGTGTTGTTTTTTCTTTAGTTTTCTATGTTGTGTCATGTGTTCTAATGAGTGTCTGTTTGTCTTTTTCATTTATAGCAAGGCGTTGTCGGTTTGTTTTCGATTTAAGAGGTTGACTGTCCCTTTGGTATCTTTCGTCCTTTTATACAGATAGCCAAAAAAGTGATACCTATTATACAGCATACTAGTACATATATATCCACAAGAGCAACATCAATATATATAATTTTTTTTTATTATTATTTTTCACAGAGTTCTTTACTTCCATACAACACATGTCTGGCTACTGATCCAATTGTTGTATTTAGATATTTGATATCATTAAAATCGTGTGTAAATTTATAAAATCGAATATATAAATGTATACCATAGTTTTTCGACCAATCGAAATTCTTCTCAAACAGCAGCGGAAGCTGTTGCCAACTAGGTCTTACAAACGTTTTATTTTCAACATGAATTAAGTCCGGGTACTTTTTAGATAACAAAAAAGGCACAATTGTTGAATGATATCCCCACTGACTTTTGTCGTACGTTTTGTATTGGGAATACCAAATGTTTAGGAAAGTTGCGTTTCTCTCTGCAAGAATTAGACCATTACTGAGATTATAATCAACTGCACGACTCAAAGTAACTGGATATTTCCGTAGTGGATCCAGAGATCTAAGTATAATCTCATCTGTGTCAATGTAAATTCCTCCAAACCCTGCAACAGAGATAATACAAGTAGATGTCAAGTGATACAAGTAGGTGTCACGTGATACAAGAAGATGTCATGTGCACCCAGACATAGATTGATAAGTCGTTTCAGTAGAACAAGGTTGATTATTAAAATGAGGTGAAAAATTAATCAATAAAACCATCACATTTTCTATCATACGCATCGAGTCCGCCCACTAAGCATCATTTTGGAAATGTAATGATTTTATCATACTATCAACATATAAATTAACTGCTTCCGGTTATTATCACATGCCTTTTAGTAACGTTATTGCATGATCGGTGTGAGGTAAATAGGTATGTGTGATCGGTGTAAGGCCAATATGTATGTGCGATCGTTGTGAGAGAAAAAAAAAGTGTGCGATCGCTGTGAAGTCAAAAAGGTATGTGCGACTCGTGAAAGACAAAATGGTATGTGTGATCGAAATGAGGCAAATAGGTATGTGTAATCGGTGTGAGGCAAATCGGTATGTGGGACCGATGTGAGACAACTCGGTATGTGTGATCAGTGTGAGACAAATAGGTGTGTGTGTGATTGGTGTGAGACATATAGGTATGTGTGACTGGTGTGGGACAAATATGTATGTACGATCGGTGTGAAGGCAAATAGGTATGTGTGATAGGTGTGAGACAAATAGGTATGTGTGATCGGCGTGAGACCAATAGGTATGTGTGATCGGCGTGAGACAAATAGGTATGTGTGATGAATGTGAGACAAATATGTTTTTGTGATCGGTGTGAGACAATGGGTATGTTCGATCTGTGTGAAGGCAAATAGGTATGTGTGATCGGTATGAAGGCAAATAGGTATGTTTGATCGGTGTGAGACAAATAGGTATGTGATATCGGTGTGAGACAAATAGGTGTGTGTGATTGGTGTGAGACATATAGGTATATCTGACTGGTGTGAGGGCGAATAGGTATGTGTGATCGGTGAGAGGCAAATTGGTATGTGCGATCGTTGTGAGGCAAATATGTAGGTGAGATTGGTGTGAGGCAAATAGGTATGTGTGATCGGTATGAGGTAAATAGGTATGTGTGATCGGTATGAGGTAAATAGGTATGTGCGATCGGTATGAGACAAATAGGTATGTGCTATCGGTGTGAGACAAATATTTATGTGTGATCGGTGTGAGAAAAATTGGTATGTGTGATCGGTATGAGGTCAAATAGATATGTGTGATTGGTATGAGGCATATAGGTATGTGCGATCGGTTTGAGGAAAATAGGTATGTGCTATCGGTGTGAGGCAAATAGGTATGTGTGATCGGTGTGAGACAAATTGGTATGTGTGATCGGTATGAGGTCAAATAGATATGTGTGATTGGTGTGAGGCATATAGGTATGTGCGATCGGTTTGAGGCAAATAGGTATGTGCTACAATGTATCGGTGTGAGGCAAGTAGGTATGTGCGACGACCAATGTGAGACAAATAGGTATGTGTGATCGGTGTGAGGCAAGTATGTATGTGCGACCGGTGTGAGACAAATAGATATGTGTGATCGGTGTGAAGGCAAATAGGTATGTGCTACAATGTATCGGTGTGAGGCAAGTAGGTATGTCAACCTGTGTGAGACAAATAGGTAAATTTGATCGGTGTGAGACAAATAGGTTTGTGCGATCGTTGTGAAGCAAATATGTATGTGTGATCGGCGTGAGACAAATAGTTATGTGTGATTGATGTGAGGCAAGTATGTATGTGAGATCGGTTTGAGGCCACAAGGTTTGTGCGATCGTTGTGAGAAAAAAAGGTTTGGGCGAACGGTGTGAGGCAAACAAAGGTATGTGCGAACGGTGTGAGGCAATATAGGTATGTGCTATCGGTGTGAGGCAAATACGTATGTGTGATCGGTGTGAAAATAATAGGTATGTGCGACCATGTACTCACTCTGTAAAGCCTGTATTCTGGCGATATCAGCTTTATGTTCAATATAACCAAAGGGTTTTCCGAATATATCTTCCGGTGGACTTCTTTGAACATGCATTATATTTGGCACCAAAGTCAATAGATATTCCCAGTATGTTCCAAATGGAAGATGGTCTCCATGTACCAAAATAAGACACGGGTCTAAAAATCTACTTGCACTAAGAAAGCTAAGAAAATGATAAAAATTCATTTCTCGTTTAGAAAACCAAATGTAATGAACTAAGTTTGGGACCGGTTCTTTATCGTGACAATTCTCCATTACAAATGTCTGGAGGCATTCGGAATTTTCTGGAAAAACCTGAACTGGTTCCATTCCCGTCACATTTTCAAGTTCCATAACAGGCTGCATCGTCTGACAATTGATACGAGGTTGCGCATGCTCCGACATATTTGTTTTATCCGGCATATTTGCGCATGGTATTTTACAATTAAAATTCCAGTTATCCGAATTTTCCTCCGGACATCTAAACGAAATTTGATTTTTTGTTCTTTCTTCATGAACATGATTGGTTAAAGAAGTGTTCTTTGGTTCATATGTCTTGTCCCTTAACAAAGCAGTGTTGTTAGATATGCGTACAGGACTGGAACCAACATCAAGAGCTCTCTGGTTATTTGAAACTAGAAAAGAGATATGAGAGAGAGAAGGAAAGAGAAAATATGTATGAAAAAGAGAAGGAAATAGACAATCTAACTGATATATTGAACAAAATACTAAATAATTTGACATAATTAAAACCATTAAATAAAAAAGATAAAAATGGAACGCACTATCTAGAGCCCTCTGGATATCGGAAACAAGAAAATAGATATGAGAGAGAGAAGGAAAGAGAAAATATATATGAAAAAGAGAAGGAAATAGACAATCTGACTGATATATTATACAAAATGCTAAATAATTAAACGTATAACCATTTAATTCAAACAATTTAATAAAAAACTGTACCTTCCATCTACAGCTCTCCGGTTATATGAAACAAGAAAATAGATATGAAAGAGAGAAGGAAAGAAATCGAATCAAATCAAATTAAAGATTTATTCATTCTAGTGAGCTTTTAAAATCGACAATGAAAGAGAAAATATATATAAAAAGAGAAGAAAATAGACAATCCTACTGATATATTATACAAAATGCTGAATAACTTCACGTTTAACCATGTGATAATAGAAAAAAAACCATTTAAAAGACAATCCGGATGACATATTTTTGTTAAAATTATGAATGAAACCAAATTAATTTTGATCATCATAATTTGTTTTCGTTTTCCTTAAAGTTTTGTGGCAAGATATATATGCATATTCATGACTATCTGAAAAGAAAATCTTTTGTATTCGTACCCTCTTTCCCACATAAATCTGTTATCTGTACTTGATAAACGGCTTCAATTATTTGCCGGTATTGTCCAGTTTAAAGGCAAGCCTCGTGCTTCAAATATAAAATGTTAACTACCTCAAGTGGTGAAATATCGTAACGGACTTGTTGCAGTGATGGAATCTATATGTCATCGTGTTATCATACATAAGTTATTGAGTGGTGCCAAAGTGAGTTCGTTACATTAAAAAGAAGATGTAATTTTAATCACTTTTAGAAAAGATTCACAATCATTTTGGAAACGGCCCTTGTGTGAACAAAATTCATGGGAAATTAGACAAACAGCATGTTCGGATGCGTTATTGCTGCTCTTTGCTAAATATTCACTGACATTTTCGCAATTATATTTACAGCTATTTTCCTAATGCATGTAGTTTAAAGGTTTGGTTGGCTTCCTTTATTTGTTTGTATGAATGTTTGCTCAAGCATTCAATAACATCAAACAAACTAAAGTAATCTATCTGTTAATTATAATTTAAAACTCAATTAAAAAGCAAATAGGTATAAAAACAATGCAAGCAAGCCAATCAAACCTTTAAACTACATGCATTAGGAAAATAGCTGAAATCAACTAATTTCACAGTGAGGTAACTCCTTTATACTACTTTTAAAAACGACGAGCAGTGGCACTGTTGATGTCTATTTGTGTGCTTCTAGCATGTACAGTAAACCAACTAATTTTCGCGTGCGATTTATTTTTGCGATTTTCGAGATAAAAAAAATACATAAAAAATCATCAATCACTGTGAATATGTTAAAGCAGGATCTTTCCTCATTTAAATACACCAAGAAGATTGAACATTGCGATATCAAATCGTAACCCAGTAGACTGGAAAGGGCGAAAACTGAAAAAAAGTGGCCGCAAAAATAAATTGGTTTACAGTAGCCATTACATCCGATCTACACATTCAGAATTTTTTTAGAGTCATTAATGAATTCTGCTATTTAATTGCTCAAATACTAGTTTTCATAATATAGGTTTAGAAAATAAATAAATTGAGGAATCAATATGCTTCCTCTAAACCTTTGAAAAAAAACCTGGATACTAACCCCTTATGTCAAATATGGACTGTTCCGCTCGTGCATCAAATAGTTCTAAATTAATTCAAAATTGTTTGATTCCAATCATGAAAAGTAAGCCGAAAACTAAGAAAATAATTAAATTTCTCATATTATTTCTGATTTCATCTTAGTATATATACAATTGCGTATGAAATAAAACCAACATCTGCTGCAACATAATGGTGTATCTTTGATTTATGCAATAAGAATACCAGTCCAGTAATAACCACGACACATTAATCGATTGTGAGAAATGAATTTGACCAGGTGGAAACCCGTTTGAAATAGAACAAAAGAATCGAAGCTCTTTGTTAGAGAAGGCGTTAAATGTTGGTTGTAATGTTTCTACTATAGTAACACATTTTTTGAAAATTAATAGAAAGAAATAAAATGTATTTTACTTTAAAAACACCATTTGCATAAGTTTTCAATTATCTATTACAAAGTTAAGCAGATCAATCAGATATCAAGTCGGCGACATGGGTATCTATCAAGTTGGATGTAGAAAATGCATAATCTACGATTTTTGTTAAAATATTTCTACGGATGGAGAACATATCAATCTATAAGTTCAGCAATTTTCGTGTCTGCCCTTCCATCAAGTGACTCATGAAAAAATTCTGAAAAATGGGTAACATGGTATCGAAAAGTGTACCTTTTAATAATAGGGCGTGTTTTATAACATACGAAATTCACAGTACTAAAAGATGAAATATATGGGTCAAGTGAAATACCTTTCTAATGAATCACAAAAACCAGAGTAGGTGTGTTCGAATAGCTATTTTTTTTACTTAAAGTATTAGACGACAGTCTTTTAAGTTGGAGTTGGATGGTAAAAATGCATATCTTCGAAAAAAACATTATTTGTTTTTGTGTGTGTGTCAGATAATAAGGGTTTATAGACTTCAACCACAGAATTTTTTGTTAGAAAGAAAAAAAGGTGCCAATGTTTAAACAAGAGTGCACACGCTGAAATGTCTCGCCTTCTTTTCTTATCATTGATATTATGTTGATAGTCCTAAATATAAAGTTGTTTTTTTACAACTGTCACATAAACTTAACCAAAACAACTAAACGTTTATCAATGAACCATGAAAATGAGGTCAAAAAGGGAGATAATCTTTTTCTTCCAGTTAAAAAGTTTACTTCAGGTATTGATAGCTTACTTGACACTGATTCCAAAAATATATGGTTCTATAAACTTTTACATTGATTTAGTACAAAAAATAGCTACTTCCGGTTACAAAAGGTCACTTCCGGTTGTCTTTTTTAAGGTCACATTTCTTACAACCTAATGCAAAAAGTCCAATGGCTTTATCATGTGTCCAGGCCTCAGATCACATTTAATTCCCTTTGTTCGTGGTCTAGGAATATAGTTCCCAATTATTATATGGGGTATTTCTTCCCAAGTAATATGTCTACTGTTTTCTTTAAAATGTTTACTATTTAAGTGGTCCTATCAGTTGCATATATATTGAAATAAGTAAAACATGTGGAAAAAAATAATTGTTGAAAGTGAAAGTAGTGATTTGGCCAAAATGAAAGTAGGGTAGAAATCAGCCTTCGTCATTTATTCAAGATTCAAATCCTACCATTGGCATGCTAATAGGGCCCTCAAAAGAAAAAGCACTGATGGATTGTCCTGGGACAAGCATATTTTATTAGAATAATAATGGTCTATAAGCAGTTAAATTTATTTCATGTTTGTAGCGGTGCAAATTTTTTAATTCAATTTGACTTTAACTAAAAAAATCATTGTAGCCAAGGGGAAGAATAATTATGTTCTGATGCCTACATATGAGGTAAGAGCAAAGGTCAAAATCTAGAACATTGAATTAGCATATGACCTTGAGCTCAATTTCAAGGTCATAAACCAAGGAACTCAAATCTAAAGACTCTAGGCCTCTACTTTATATTGTTATATTACCATAAGTATGATATTAGATATAAAAAGGGGGGAAACTCGCGTCAAATGTCTACTTTCCCTTTCGACTAAAATTTATGTGTCTTAACTAACAATTTTGTGAAAATATTTTGTCGATATCTTATATGATTTCTGAAAATAAGAGATAACAAGACAATATCAAAATTTTAATCATGACCTTGACCTTTGACCTTGACCTCATTTCCATTTTTTGGACCAAGGACCTCAAATAAAAATACCCTAGGCCTCTATCACTTATGGTTTTCTAGTTACAAATTTATTTCACTTATTTCAATACAAAAGGGGAAATTACTCTCATATGGGGTCTTTGTAAAGCTTTGGTCAAAATAAAACCTAACATCCTGAGGGTATAACGAGCAATTTTGAAAAATAAATTTGTCTGTTTCTTTTACGGTTGCGGAGAAGATCTGATAACACGAAAAACAGTGTTTGGGGAGATAACTCTTACAAAGAAAGTGTGGTTAAACAGGGCGAGTTTCAAAAGCGTATAGACTGTATGATATCACATACAAAAAGGTAGCTAACGCCACCACCGCCGGATCACTATCCCTATGTCAAGCTTTCTGCAACAAAAGTTGCAGGCTCGACAAAAATGAAAAAGATAGAGAGAGACAGTTCCCTTTAAATTTTCAATGGCTTATATCTGGAAAGCAAGAAGCACACGGACCCTTTATTTTTTATTCTTTTAAAGTTTCTATATCTATCTACTATCAGTTTGTAACAATCTTGAAAAAAGCCTGTTATTTTAAAACACTTACAGAGTAGCAAATATCCTTAAAGATACCTCAGTGTGTTTGTAATTAAATACATGTTGAAAATACTATTTAGTATGCATACTCGCCTTAAAGGAACGTAGTTGGTGCCAACAGGAAAAAAACATTGTACAAAAGATGAAAAATATTAATCCTGGAAAATATACCCCCTAACACATTGCCGGAAGGTGCCGGAGAAGGTGCATATGAGAAGGCGGTGAGTGCGCCAGATGCTTATTTCACACCACTTTCAAATGCCCCTTATGAACGATCAATTTTTCGATCTATGATTCAGTCTTCTTCAGAGACAATTGAACAATTTATAACGCGTCTTCAACAGAGAGCTGATACATGTGATATCGACAATCAAAATGCAATTGATAAAAGAATACGAGATCAAATTATTGATAAATGTTTAAGTCACCATCTCATGCAGACGTAAATTACTCGAGAAAGGTAGGACACTTACTTTAACAAATGTTAGAAGTATTGCAATTTTAGCTATGGAAGACTCAGAACGACAAGCTAAACTGATCAATTGAAGGTCAAGGTCAAGTCAACATGATACAGTCAAAAGGTAAACAGTATGGAAAGAACAGTTTTAATTCTGTAAACAAAAGTTTTAATTCAGGTAACAAGTCTACATGTACAGCAACTTGCTACAGTTGTGGACGTGAAGGTGACATTAGGACTGACCCAAACTGTCCAGCTCGGGGAAGAAATGCAGGAAGTGTAAAATCGTTGGTCATTTTGATAAAGTTTGTAAAACTAAGGATAAATCAAAACACGGAAAGATTGGTCAAGTTGTTGAACAACCACAGAATAACACAGATGATGTATTCAGCATGATCGGTGTAAATCAGATAAATTCTTTGTGTGAAAATATTGTTGTCAATAGAGGGAATGTGGATTTGAAAATGATAATTGATTCTGGAGCATCATGTAACATCATGGGAATAAATTTATGGAATTATTTAAAAGATAATCGTGTGAAATGTGTTTCGTCCAAGTCTACAAAGAGTTTATTCGCATATGGTAGTGAGGAACCTACTGTACAATGTAACAATAGAACTTTAAAGGATATTGAATTTGTTGTTATTGAAGGCAAAGGTCAGGCTTTGTTAAGTCATAATACAGCAGAACAGTTAGGTGTGCTGCAGGTTGTTCACAATGTTAGTGAACCTGGAACAATTGAGGACAAGTATCCAGAATGTTTTACAGGAGTTGGTAAATTGAAATCATTTCAGTTACAGATACCTATCGACCCAGATGTTGAACCCGTTATTCAGCCTATGAGGAGGGTACCGTTTAATATAATAATCTTTATTTGTCATATAAGTAACATTATACTTGTGACATAAACAAAAGTAACAGCAACAATAAAATAACTGAGTTAAACACACACATATCTATATATATACAAGTAAAAGTAACTAAGAGTCCCCTGTCCTCAGCTCTAAAGACTGTTTTATAAAGGAACCTGTTTATATGCGCGATAAACTTGGCAAGAAGTTAGATGAACTTTTTGATTTAGATATAATTGAACATGTCAATGAACCTAGTCAATGGGTTTCTCCAGTAGTAGTCGTGCCAAAACGTTCAGGTGATGACATCAGACTATGTGTTCACATGCGCCAGGCTAATACAGCTGTGAAACGAGTACGACATCCGATTCCTACAATACATGAACTATTGCAAGATATGAACTCTAGTAAAGTGTTTAGTAAGCTTGATGTAACTTGGGCCTATCGCCAAATTGAGTTAAAACCAGAGTCTAGGGAAATAACTACTTTTGTAACTCATAAAGGGTTGTTTATGTATAAACGCCTTATGTTTGGTATTCACTGTGTATCATCGCCACCGGAAATTTGGTACTAACGAAGCGGAGAGAAATAGAAAAAAAAGTAAACAAGTTAAGAATTCATTCAATTTAAAACTTTTCCACTCATTTGATGAGGGGGCCGCTTCAAAATTGATTTTCTGATATATAACTCTTTAGATTATTAGGCCGATAAGTACAAAATTAATACAAGATTTTGTGTTATACTCCAAAACTTGCCACTTAGTACCGGAAAATTTTGAGGTCGATCGTCCTCTGTCGCCCCATTCTTACGATATTGAACTGTTTTTCATTATTTTTCCAGACACGTTTTAGATTATTAGAGTGTGTCATCATATTTACTGAAATTTGTTGTCAAAAAGATGTTTTTTTAAAGAATACGGACAAAAACATTGTTTGTTTATTGTACGGCGAATTGCAGGTCGTTGTACGGCGAATTGCAAAATAACAACTTTTGTCTGTACGGCGTCTTGCAATATATTATAATTTTAAGAGGAAATTAATCACTGTTTAGATAATATCGAGTGACGATATTTTGTTGATATCAAAGCTTTACAGGCTTACAAATATACAAATATATTTTCAACCATATTATCCTAAATACATTCATATATCGTTATACTATGACGACTGTTGTCTTATTTGTTGTTATTTTTATTTTAAAGTGAAATTTTGAAAGTTCAATAAAATAAACCGCCCATTCATCTTTTGTTGGTGCTAGTTTTTTTGTTTATTTTTTTTTTAGATAAAACCAGGCAGTGGAGATGTGGTATGATAGCAAATAAGATAACTATCCATCAGGATCAAATAAAGTGTATGTAAGCAATTATATGCTATCGTACGACCTTCAACAACGAAAACTCGTACCTTATAGTCGGCTTTAAAAAGCACCGACCGAAAAATGTGGAAGGATTCTACAAGAAAACTAACGGCATAACAAAACAATTTATGAAAAACAACAAATTTGATAAAGATGAACCAACGACAACGTGCACCGAACCACAGGATCGATAATTTGGACAGACACATAAAGTATGTGCTGGGTTAAATACACTGTTTGATTATTTAATTTCTGAAATGATTCATTTGTAAAAGTAAGAAATAAATCGTGAATTGCATTCGAATTAATTTTCTTGTCAGTTTCTTTTTGAAAATATATAATCACTGGTGGTAAGCGGATGGTCGTAACTAAAAGTTACGACCATCCGGAGATGGGAGACAACTCTAGGGATAAGTTTTTCTTTTCATATTTTCGTGCAGTAAAAGGTTCATTTGAGCCAAACCGCTTGTCTCATATACACTTATCGTGAGTGAGTTGGTATTGAAACCAAATTTGATAGACAAAATCATTCCAATTTTCGTAAAATAGTCATTCAAAAGTTAGAGCATGATGGTCGTAACTTTAAATGTGCGATGGTCGTAAATTCAACTATAATATTTTGGATGATGGTCGTAACTTTGAAAGATGACCGTAACTCGAGTATTTAAACAAACTTTTATTAATGTATTTTAAAAGTAAAAGTAATAAACTCAGATGTCATATTTGATTTTTTACAAACAATATTATTTGTTACCATGATAATGGTATGCAGAAATTGAGCTAGAGAATTGTTAAACACACACAGTTCTGATGTATTCAAAACGCTCATCATTTAGGAGCAACAGTGAAGACTTATCAACTCACATTAAGCCAAAAAGTATGTTAGGGTTGAGTATTAATATATTTTGTTACTGTACTTTAAGGCATAAAATTATCAAATGCACGTGTGTTCCCTCATATTTTTTTTTTATTTTCGACTTTTTTTCTGCAATCATGTCGGCAGATGAAATTATTAAACGTACAATTCTGAACAATCATCGTTAACTTTTAATCAGCTATTGCAGTTCTTATAAACTATAGGCCTTCAAATATTCGGCTTTTGGTGGTTCATGCGGAAATTAAATCCATAAATACAATTTGGAGTCCTGGGTTGAGTTCAATATCGTAGCAGCTACGTATAGTGCTACTTAGATTTTGACTATTGAACGTGTAGCTATAGACTAGTTGCTACATAGATATTGATAGCAGCTACGTAGCCGCTACGATATTGCACTCAACCCAGGATTTTTTAAACGTGCTGTCTAAAAATAATTGTTTATCGATTACATAACGATTATATATAGCGGTATATCATTGATATTAGTTCTAAGTATTGGTACGGAATGAAAACTGAATCCATTGTGTCGCAATGGAAATTGTATTAATCTCGAAAGTAGGAATATTGTTGATATATATATTTTACACTTCTACACGCGCTGACTTTAAGAGTAAAATAAAATACTAGTTTGATGCCAGGCTTAAGCTTGTAACCAGTATAATATGTCAGAGACTTAGGTAGAACTAAATGTACTGCGGCAACTATCACATACAAACCCCACGGTATGCAGATTGAACATTATGTGTATGTTATATGTTTATATTGTATGAATGTCTACACGCTACTCATGGACTTCGTAATGGACATAACTGTCCACCTTATTATCAGCTTGATTTCACCAAACAACAATATGACTTCTAAAAATCCTGGCTAAAAATAAAGCGTATGTTCTTTAACTCAGTACGGACCTGCGAATTCGCGGGAATGGTCTAGTCTAGATAACGACCTTCATAACCTATCAATATTAACTTTCAGATTATTTTGACTCCTTACTAATGCTCTTTCGACTTAATGTATCAATTTTAAATTGTAGATTTTAAAAAAATCAACTAGTAGGTACATCCTCAAAAAGTTTTTACAATGTTTATCTTTAATAAAGATGCAAAATCTAAAGAAGAAAAAAAAAACAGGATACTGTTATTTCATGTGATGTTCATTTTACTAAAAATGCCTTTCCTTAAAATCATTTATTTTGTAATTAAAAATGATTTGATACATTTCGTGCTTTTTATTTCTAACTAAGAATTATCATAACCAAGGCTGTGTTTCTTGTTTTAAAATGAATTCTCCACTTTTGAGATATTTATATTGTTAATGAATTTAATCGCTTATACATTAATTCAACTATTTGCCTCTGGTTAGTTTTATACATTATATTTTCAGTATATATGACTGTCATTTCATTTTGAATTGTTTCGTTCGATTCGTTCCAATTTTCTTCCGTTTCGCACTTTACAGGTACCCCTCTCTTCACCCCCTTTAGATTTTATCATTGGTGAAAACAACTTCACAATATATAATATTCATATAATAAAAGACACGTTTAAAACTCTTGACTTGCCTTGTTCGGTCCAAAACATTTTAAAAATTTGTAATTTTAAACCAATTTGAAACTTTAATCAAAATTTCCCCGGCAAACTAATATTTGAAAACTTTTTTTAAAATTTTCATTGATAAGTGTTACACGGATTGAAATTGCTTTATTTTACATTGTAAAAAATCTTCAGAAATACAACATATAATATATGCATACAATAAAAGACACGTTTAAAACTCTTGACTTGCCTTATTTGGTCTTATTTAAAACAGAGTTACGACCATCACAAATTTTCGTTACGACCATCCTCAACATTTTTGTTTTTTTAGTTACGACCATCATGCTCGAATTTTTGAATGACTATTTTACGAAAATTGGAATGTTTTAATGCATCAAATTTGGTTTCAATATCTCCGAACCACCGAATAGTATGTACGAGACAAGCGGTTTGACTCAAATGAACCTTTTACTGCACGAAAATCGGAAAAGAAAAACTTATCCCTAGAGTTGTCTCCCATTTCCGGATGGTCGTAACATTTAGTTACGACCATCCGCTTACCACCAGTGATAATGTGTATACATCTTAAATTCTGTCAAGCGAATGGTATTTCTATCTTATGCATTTTGTCTAATGCATAATTATATTGGGGGAGGGGGTGGGGCGCAATAGGGGGTCCGTTAACATGTTAACAACACCTCTATTTTGGTAAAAACAGTTAACAACAAATTTTAAATACTGATAACAGTTAACAGCAACTTTAATTTACCCTTTTTTCCAAACGAACCCAAAAGCAATGAAAAGGGGAAGTGCACTGGCGGATTCAGAAATTTTCATAAGTGAGGGCCCACTGACTGCATAAGAGGGGGCCCGCTCCAGTCACGCTTCAGTGATTTGCTATATAAGCAACCCGTGCCCCCTGCTTCCCCCCTAAATCCGCCTCTGAAGTGCATATCTTCAATGTATTCAAAAGTTTGAATACCACTGTACAAAGTCGCAGAAATGCCAAGCTTTATAAGGAATCTTTTATAAAGCTGACTAATTTTCAGAATACACACGCAAGTACCATATTTTTTTATTGACACATGGACAGACAATTGAACGGATGGAAAAGGAGACGGAGTGATTGACTCCAAGAAAAATGACTTTATCATGAATAATCGAAAATGCTTTAAACAGCAAAAGGGAGGCTTCTTCTGGTTATGTGTATTGTTGAGTAAATGTTTTATGTCAATCAGTCGTAGCAAACTTGGGTTATCGTCATGCATGACGTAGGAAAGTGTAACAAACAAAAAGAATGAGTGAATACTATAGAGCGCGAACATTATTTCTTTTATGGCGGGGGCTCTCATAAATTATGGTAACATCTCAGGGTATTCATACGACTCTTTGCTTACATGATTTTATTAAAAGGAATTACGAAAGTTTACTGATTTTTATTTAAAATTATCAAAACCAGTGTATTAATCAGAAAGTAACATGTAAGGTGTCACAAGTTGAAGCACTCTTTCATCTCCAAGTCCCAATTATGAACTCTGAGGTGATATAAAAAAAGCCTTGGTCCATCTTTACATTTCCGAAGTCTTAGACTAGCAAATTTGACATCAATTTGAGAACCAAGTCCTCATTTTTCGGCCTCTTCTACCAGGCCACACTGTTCAGTTATTTTACGGATTGCAAATTGAAAAGGTACTTCATTTTTCACCATTCCATTCAGGTACTCCATTCAGGGTCAATGTAACTTATCAAACATTCCATATACATCTGAATTATTTTCATCATAGGACTGACCAGGGTTTTAGCTGGGTAAGAAGTGGCCCTTCCTTTTAAAGTTTTGGATACATTACAAATAGAAGCCCGAAATAACTACATTGCTTAGACGTATAGGGGGGCCTTGAGATATCCCAAAACATGTTTAACACTGCCGCATTTGTTGCACCTGTCCCAACTTGAGTCCGTAACCTCTGCTATATAGTCTTGTTTTTATCTAATTTTTAAATTTTGGTTCATTTATATGTTTCAGGAAACAAACATTGAACTTCTACCCCCTTTTTGTAGTTAAATGATTGCTCACTTAGGAGACAGCTTCATGTATACCAATACACAGTTACAAGTTTAGTTTCATATTATGGCCATGGTGAATTTTCTAAATATGAAAGTTTTTGTACAATTAAATTGATTTTTAGATAGTTGAAGTATAATAGACTTCCTAGTGGGTTTATATGAACATATGGTTTGTTTGTAGCATGTTTTATAAGCCATTTTTCAGTTTGACTGACCATATTTTCCAATCCGTACAGCCATAGATTTAGAAATTTTGTATTGTTTTTTAACAAAGATTTGACGCTCGATATTTTTAATTTAATTTTATGGAAAAACCAGCGGAAATGCATATGATTTTTTTTACCTCTTGATAGATATATATGTCTATGGTTTCAGGAAAGGTATCACTCTAATTGATTGAAATTTTTCTTTGGACCAAATTTTTGAGACCTTTGTGTGACATGTTCAACCCCTTTTTTGCAATATTTGGTATTAAATAAATGCTGATTGTTGCCATGGTTACACAAAAACAAAGAGATTATATTTCACCATTATAACTATTGGAAATCAAATCTATGGACGATTCTCTTTCCATAAATATACACATGCATAACTCAAATATTAAGCATTATTTGTTAGGAAGGAAGGGAAAGAGGGTGTTTAAAAATTATGAGTTTCAATTTTAAGTTTTTTTCCTATGTGTATTGCCACCCCACCCTAGTGCACAATTTTCTCTCTACGTTGGGTTGTTTTCTTCTATTTGGTCGGGCTTCTGATTCTTTAACATTTTCCTCATTTCCATTCTCAATTTTATCAAGGATTTACTATACTCAAAGACTTTTAAAGACAGTTACATATATGCTGTTTATGTCTTTCCTTTGCGGAAGCAACGTAAAGAAAGAGATAGACAGCAAATTTTAATGTGATTCTTGTAAATAACAGTTAAGATAAGTTTACAGAGAAAATTATGTCAAAAACAGTGAACACTTTAAGTATTACGTAACAGATAACAGGAATCCCAATTTCAAATAAACAGTTAACAACATTGCAAATTTTAACAGAACAGATTACAGACAGTGGGTCAAAAACAGTTAACAGTTTAAATTTATCTCAAATAACAGTTTTAAACAAAACCTTGAAAAGGACAAAAACAGTTTAACATAAAAAGGTACATCCCCTCACCTTAGATATTTGAACTTAATACTTTATTTTCTTTGAAAGGACGGTAAATGAATATTCTAAAATTAGCAAGTTGCCATACAGTTGAAAACAAGTTGCCATACAGTAAAATTGTCAACACGAGCAAGTTGCCGTACCCTAGACTTTATTTTTTATGGTCTATATTCTTTAAAATACATCTTTTTGACAACAAATTTCAGTAAATATGATGCCACACTATAAAAATCTAAAAACGTGTCTAGAAAAATAATGAAAAACAGTTCAATATCTTGAGAATGGGGCGAAAGAGGACGATCGAACTCGAAATTTTCCGGTACTATGTGGCAAGTTTTGGAGTATTACACAAAATCTTGTATTAATTTTGTACTTATCGGCCTAATAATTTAAAGAATTATATATTCGAAAACCATTTCTAAAGCGGCACCCTCATCAAATGAGTGGAAATGCTTTAAATTGAATGAATTCTTAACTTGTTTACTTTTTTTTCTATTTCTCTCCGCTTCGTTAGTACCCAATTTCCGGTGGCGATGATACACAGTGGTATTAGTTATGCCCCTGAATTATATCAAAATAGCATGCAACAAGTCCTTCAGGGTTGTGAGGGTGTTCATAACATTATGGATGATATTATTGTACATGCTAGTAACCAGCTTGAACATGATAAGTATCTTGAAAATGTTGTTAGGGTACTGCAAGACAAAGGTATTGCTTTAGACAATGATAAATGTGAATTTAATATGTCCAAAGTAGTATTCATTGGTCATGTTTTGTCTGGTCGGGGTATTGGGCCAGCAGATGTGAAAGTCAAAGCTGTTGTTGAAGCACGTGAGCCAAGAACTTCAGCAGAAGTTCGTAGTTTCTTAGGTCTTGTTAATTATAGTGCTAGATTTATTTCTGACTTAGCTACTATTTCAGATCCGCTGCGTGCACTTACTCGTAAAGATTCTACGTTCACATTGGGTAAAGATGAACAAAGGTCGCTCGATGAGCTTAAGCGTCGTCTTGCCAATGCGGAAACTTTAGGTTATCATGACAAGTCGGCACTGACTAAGTTAATCGCAGATGCTAGTCCAGTTGGACCCGGAGCCTCGCTCATACAAGAACAAAACGGTGATATCGCATTATTTCTTACGCGAGTAGGAGTTTAAGCGATACGGAACGCAGGTATTCGCAGACCGAAAAGGAGGCTCTAGCCTTGGTATGGGCGTGTGAAAGGTTTCATGTTTATATCTATGGAAGCCAGTTCGAGCTCTTAACGGATCATAAACCGCTTGAGTGTATATACTATACAAAGTCGAAAGTATGTGCTCGAATTGAGCGCTGGGTTCTCCGTATGCAACCATATAGATATACTGTACGGTATATTCCCGGACCGAAAATTATAGCCGACTCGCTATCACGTTTGATCAAAGAAGGAAAAACACGTGACAATCGGGAAACTGTAACTGATGAATACGTTAAATATGTAGCTCAAGAATCAACACCGGTTGCGAGGACAACACGCGAAATCGAAAGAGCGTCCGAGAATGCATATGGTCCTGAATTGAAGGCTGTCCGAGAATGTCTTGTTCACAGTCAGTGGCACCGTATCGAGTTCAAAGAATATCTACCGATTCGAAGTGAAGTGTGCGCTATTGGTCAATTAGTAATTGGGGTACTCGTATCGTGATACCTATTAGTTTACGGGAACAGGTACTTCAGCTTGCTCATGGAGGTCACCCTGGCATTGTTGTCATGAAAACGCGTTTACGAAGTAGGGTCTGGTGGCCAGGGATAGACAAAAGTATTGAGAAGTTTTGTCGAAGCTGTTACGGTCGTCAATTGGTTAGTCAGCCTAGTAAACCCGAACCGTTAAAGCGTACAGAGTTGCCCTCTGCCCTGTGGCAACACTAAGCTGCTGATCTGTTGGGACCGTTACCGAGAAATTATTATATGATTGTTTTAGTTGATTATTATAGCCGCTATTTTCAAGTCGCTGTTACTAAGAATATTTCGTCAGAAAATATTACGTCGTTGATTTCAAAATTTTGCTTGACTCACGGATTGCCGTTATTCACACCGATAATGGACCCCAGTTTGTCAGTTAACATTTTATGAACTTTATGTCCGAACATGGTATAGTTCATCATAAAAAAACTCCGTTATGGCCACAAGCTAATGGCGAAGTAGAGCGCCAAAATCGTTCGATAATGAAGCGTGTCAAAATTGCGCAAGCCGAAGGTCGCGACTGGAAATTAGAATTGAATACATGTCTAATCATGTACCGTAGTACTGCACATTCTACAACAGGAGTAAGTCCGTCCGAACTACTTTTTGGTCGAAAAATCAGAACAAAGTTACCCGAGTTGATTGATTATAATATAATTAATGATTTTGAAGTACGAGACCGAGACGCCGAACAAAAGGAAAAAAGAAAAATATATACTAATAAACGTCGTGGTGCGTGCGAGAGTGATATTGGTGTTGACGATCAAGTTCTAGTCAGGCAAGACCGTGGGAATAAAATGTCTACACCTTTTGTTCCATCCCCTTTTACACGGCCGACACTCGGCTAACCTAGAGATAGGTCGGTTAATCTATATTGAGTATACGGCTATATCGGCGGTTGGTTTGTTGATCGGGTTGGTTATACGTCTGTTAAGAGTAAAACGCACAATTTAAATATTAAAATCTATTTAATATACAGATTTTAGGTACATTATAAGAATCAAATCAAAAAAAGAAAAGTGTCTGACAAAATGATATATATCATACAACATTTTCCAACTGTAAAAACATTTCATAGTCTGCGCAGTTTTCAGTAAAACTAAAAGGCGTCGCGCAAGTATGTAGTATTTATGCTTATACGCATAGCAATTTTTGTAATGAAAGGCAAAAAAAACAATTTTATATATCATTTAAAGGACACAAAATCGTACTTTGGTTCTAAAATATCAATCGAAATTAGTAAATATTTCATAATTGTAATATAACGTGAGTAATACCACGTTTTAGTGAACATTATGGGAATAAAGTCTGTTAATGGGTTGGACAATTGAAATTGTGTCAGTTAAGAGTTATTTAGCCACGACAATAGTTGTGCAACCTTTATATTTTCCCTTTGAAAAAATTAAGAATGAGATGCTCTTGAGTAAAAAAAAATAACAATACGCTGCAACAGTATCCTTCTAGTAAGAACATTTTTATTTTGACTTCCTTTGCATTTTATTAAGGCGTGTGTCACTTCAATATATGGATATGGATTGCCTGCTGGAATATGCATGAATCTATTATTAACGTTTTCTTCAGCCTTAATTTTTGTGTCTGTTCAAAGTAGCACGTTCTCAAATCCGTCCGAACGTGTCTTTTTTAATACAACACAGGGTACATATAACGTGTTGTCGTTCTCATATGCACATGATATTTGTCACTGAACGTTAAACTCTAAATCGTCAACATCATCCGATTGGTTCTTTTCTTCTATTACTGAATCATCTGTTGTTTACAAATCAGTCTAAAGAAGTAAATGGAAAGGAGCGAATGCAGCTACATTTGGTTATCTTAAGTTTTAATTCATTTTATTCCGTTTATAGATATAGGAAGATGTGGTGTGAGTGTAGTTCCTTTCTACATACGTTCAGAGGAGAACTGCAGTTGTCCGCATGTAAACTTTTAGCATTTAGGCAGCAACCATTTGATTTTCTGGGGGGGCTATGGTTTTTTTTTCTGTGCAAACTTTTTTTTTCGCCTTCGGCGAAGAACAATCTATTTTTTTAGCGACAAACCGAAGACAATTTTTTTCTTTCAATTTTAGCATTACATATAGTGGCAGCTAAGGGTCAAACAAACAATTTTTTTTACTCAGGGTCCAAAACAAATTATTTTTTTCACCAAAATCTGGAAACAAACTTTTTTTCCAAAAAAAACCATAGCCCCCCCCCCCCCCCCCCCAGAAAATCAAATGGTTGCTGCCTTATTACCAATATGAGTCCATAGCAATCCGTTACTGTTTCAACACCCAGGGGTGTTTCATGTCTTTATTCTCAAACAGTTATTATTTTTTTCTATCTTTTTTTTTATTAATGCATCACTTCCAACTGTCCTTATCTATTATTCTATATATTCTGTGTTTCCATCCAGATTCTCGTGTATACAATGAGGGTCCGGATTGGGGTGTTGTTTATTTCTATATAGTCTTTAAATTGTCTGTTACTTTTCTCTACATTTTATTTTATCTTACTCATTATTATTTCTTTATTCTTTATATATTCTAGCATCCCAATATATTTTACTTACTGATGTTTAGTTACATTATGACGTTTATCTCTGATTTATATACTGGTTAATACCAATGTAGATATAAATTAGTGTCATTCATGACAACCTAAACAGAATCCACGTGATATATGCGACCATTTTTGGATGAAATCAATATGTATAGATTATAACATGCCCTTTTCTATATTAGCCCTGGTATCATCCCGAGGGCCGATATGGGTCGAGGGATGATACCAGGGCAAATATGGAAAAACATGTTATAATCTTTAAGCTATTTATCACATATTTAAGTGTTGCAGAAAAGATGGAAAAAAAGTTCAATTATAACATGTATAACAATTTAATGAAACATAACAGTGTTATGATATTGTAATTATTATGTTTATTTATGTTAGCCTTATTTGTGTTGTATGGCCTGATAGTTGTTTACCAAATAATCTTATAACTGTGCAGTTTAGGAATGATTGGAACTTTCTAGAATGATCCTTATAAAAGATGCGTAATTTAAACTTCTACGTTATTCCAGAAACTTCCGTTGTAACTTTCCAGGATTTTCCACAATGTTCCATTATAGAGTGTTCTAGAATTTTCCATGACAACACTATATATATACAGACACTAAAGTTAAACTCTCATAATTAAACTTGGACTTAGACATTGATAGACATTAGTATTCACGGCATTTGGATTGACACTTTTATTCTACAAACAACATCATACTGGATTGTGACCTTAGTAGTGAACATAATATTCAGATTGGATTCCGAAAGATTTCCGGATACAGATAAAGATAACAAATTGGACTCATATTTTGACAGTTAAGTTAACAGTAATATTTGTGTAATACCTTTTGTAAACTTTTGTATATTAAATATTGTTAAATTTTACTATTGATTTGTGTCTTTTGTTGGCTACAATTTAAAGGCGATTTCTGGCCGTAACAGAAATTGGGGGCTCGTCCGGGAGACTGAACATATTTTACTCAAAATTTGTTTAATATTTTTATTATAACTAGCCAACAAAATTCTACAAAATGGCATTTGATGCTGGTAAATTTTTGAAAACGCCAGACCTGGAGAGTTTTGATAATTTAAAGAAAGAGGAACTAGTGTTGCTTGCTAAACAACTGAAATTAGTTTTCAAAGTATCTATGAGAAAACAAATTATAAAAAATTTGGTTATAGACAAATTAGTTGACGAAGAAATTTTAGGTGAAGAGGCTCTTGATCTTAAGGTTGAAAATGTTGACGCCTTTAAGTTAAAACAGCTTGAATTAGAACATGAACTTAAATTAAAAGAAATGGAAATGAAGGAGATGGAGAAAAGAAAAGAAGATGAATTTAAATTAAAACAGGCAGAACTGGAAATGAAGGAAAGGTTAGAAATGGAGAAAAAAGAAAAAGAAGATGAATTTAAATTAAAAGAACTGGAAATGAAGGAGAGGGAGAAATTAAAAGAACTTGAAATGAGGGAAAGGCTAGAGATGGAGAAACTGAAAATTGAAATGGTCAAAGAAGAAAGCAACACTAAAGTTCACTCGAAATCAGATTATTTTGATGCAGCAAAAAACATACGTTTGGTTCCAAAATTTTGTGAAAAAACAGTTGATAAATATTTTCCACAGTTTGAGAAAATTGCTAACAATTTGAAATGGCCTATGCCGTATTGGACTACGATGCTGCAAAGTGTTTTTGAGGGGAAGGCCGCTGAAATATACTCCGCACTTCCATCAGAAAAAAGTTCCGATTATGACACGGTAAAACAGAGGGTTTTGAAAGCTTATGAGCTGGTACCAGAAGCATATAGACAGAAATTTAGATCTTATAAAAAGTTTGATTCACAAACATATGTGGAATTTGCTCGGGAAAAAGAAGATCTACTGTGGATTCATTAATTTTCGTTGGGTACCAATTTTCGTGGGTTTCGTGGTTACAGGTAAACCACGAAATTAAATGTTCCACGAATGACAAATTTGCTATGGGCTTATAGGAAGACTGCATCAAAACCACGAAATTAAATATCCACGAACATCCAAGTTTTCCCTTATCCACGAAAATTGGTACCCACGAAAATAAATGAATCCATAGTATTTGACAAATGGCTTACGTCAAAGAAAACAGATAACAATTTTGATAACCTAAGACAATTGATATTATTAGAAGAGTTCAAACTATGTGTTCATTTAGACTTAAAAACACATTTAGACGACAAAACTGTTGAGTCAATACATGATGCAGCTGTAATTTCAGATAATTATACTCTTTCACATAAAAGAAGTTTCAAGGGTCAAAATGTCAATACTTCCAGTGGAAATTACAAAAATCAAAGCAATGAGCGTACTGATAGTAAGCCTGTTGCACAGAATAAGAGTCAGTCCAGTTATAATATGTCTAGTCCAAAATTTGATACTTTTGAGAAGAAGTCACTGACTTGTGCTTATTGTAAGAAGATTGGTCACCTGATGGCTGATTGTTTTAGACTCCAGAAGAAGAATGAACGAGATAATAAGCCGAAGACCAGTGCTTGTACGACACCTTATAATACCAGTACATTGGAATGCCCTGCGCGTCAGGCTTTTAAGTCCAGTTTTTGTGATTACATGGAGGAATACAAACCCTTTATGTCTGATGGGTTTGTTTCTATTGTTGATGATACCACTCTTCAGCCTATTAAGATTTTACGGGACACTGGAGCTTCTCAGACTTTATTGTTAGAAGGTGTGTTGCCTTTGTCCGAGAATACTTCTGTTGGTGCCTCCGTTTTGTTACAAGGTGTAGAGTTAGGTTGTATAGATGTTCCTCTCCATCGTATTTATCTGAAGTCAGATTTGATAACTGGACCAGTTGTTGTAGGTGTTCGTCCTAATCTCCCTGTTGAGGGTGTTACATTATTGCTAGGAAATGATCTAGCTAGGAACAAAGTGGTTGCTGAACCAATTGTTACCAGTGAACCGGTGGTGGATGTTAAATCACCTGAAGATGATGCTGAATTGTATCCAGCTTGTGTTGTTACTAGGGCGATGGCTAGAAAACAACAAAATCAGAATTTGCAAGAAGACAAGTTTGATTACATGGACCTTTCTGACACTTTTATAGCTGACATTGAAGGTCCTGGTAGCTCAGAAAAGGCCATTACAAGACCACCTAGTGTTAACAAGAATGTTATTATGCCATGGCCAGACGTTAACAGCCATTCATTAGACCGAAAGAATTTATCTGAAGAACAACATAAAGACCCTGAGGTTCTTCAGCTCAGCCAGAGAGCTCAACCACAGGAGGAAGCAGACAAAGTGGCCGAATGCTATTACCATCAGGACGGCATTTTAATGAGGAAGTGGAGGCCTCCTGATGCCACCCCAGAGGAGGAATGGAGAGTGCTATACCAAGTGGTGGTGCCTAAAGTTTATAGGCAAGAAATTATTGGTCTTGCCCATGACACCCCCTTGGCTGGGCACTTAGGTATAAGGAAGACTTGCTTTAAGATCTTGCAGCATTTCTACTGGCCCAGACTTCGAAATGATGTCGCAGAATACTGCAAATCATGCCATATATGCCAGGTTGTTGGTAAACCTAACCAGAAAATACCACCAGCACCACTTCTGCCTATTCCAGCCTTTGACGAACCTTTCAGCAGAGTTCTAATTGACTGTGTTGGACCTTTACCAAAGACCAAGACTGGAAATGCATATTTATTGACAATCATGTGTACATCTACCCGCTTTCCTGAAGCTATTCCGCTCAGAAATATCAAGACACCTACTATCGTCAAAGCTTTGATCAAATTTTTCACATTAGTAGGACTTCCTAAGTCTATACAGTCCGACCAGGGATCAAATTTCATGTCAGGTTTATTTCAGCAAGTCGTGTACCAGTTAGGGATTGCTCAGTATAGATCAAGTGCGTACCATCCAGAATCTCAAGGTGCCTTAGAACGTTTTCATCAAACATTGAAGAACATGATTAGAACTTTTTGTCTTCAATTTGACAGAGACTGGGATGATGGAGTTCACTTTCTACTTTTTGCAGTCCGAGAGGCTGTTCAAGAATCCCTTGGATTTAGTCCCTTTGAGTTGGTATTTGACCATACTGTAAGGGGACCGTTAAAATTGATTAAGGAAAAGTGGCTTACTGAACATACTGACTTGAATCTTTTAGACTATGTATCTAGCTTTAAAGAAAAATTGTATACTGCTTGTCAAATTGCTCAGAAAAACTTAAAAAATGTACAGAACAAGATGAAAATATGGTATGATAAAGCTGCCAGGTACAGAGTTTTTGAGCCTGGTGATAAGGTACTTGTATTTCTGCCTGTCCCTGGACATCCTTTACAGGCTAAATATTGTGGTCCTTATACAATAGAGAATAAAATTAATGATTTTAATTATATTGTAAAAACTCCAGGTCGGCGCAGACAAAATAGAGTGTGTCATATTAATATGTTAAAACCATATTTTGAGCGTACTAATGTACTATGTGATAGTAAACCAGTTGCCACTTTAGGCATGGTTAACTTTGAGAACAATCATGACAAACCAGATGTAATTGAACCAACTTTTAGTTGTAAAACTATGGAAGAGACAGTTAGATTGAAAGATTCAGAAATTTTGTCAAATTTAGATTCAAAACTTGCACATCTGTCTTTTGATCGTAGAGAAGAAATAAAAACTTTGGTAATTTCTTTTAAAAATCTTTTTCCAGATGTGCCAAACAAAACCACTGCTGTTTGTCATGATGTTGATGTCGGAGATGCTTCTCCAATTAAGCAACATCCTTACAGGCTCAATCCACTCAAACTTGAAGTTATGAGAAAAGAAATTAAATATATGCTTGACAATGATATTATTGAGCCGAGTAACAGTGAATGGAGCTCTCCTTGTCTCCTTGTGCCAAAACCAGATAAAACTTTTCGTTTCGTGACTGATTTCAGAAAAGTAAATTCAGTCTCAAAATCGGATTCCTATCCGATTCCAAGGATAGACGATTGTATTGACAACATTGGTCAAGCAAAATTTGTGAGCAAATTTGATTTATTGAAAGGTTATTGGCAAGTTCCACTGACACAGAGAGCTCGTGAAATATCAGCTTTTGTTACACCAGATGGCTTATTTCAATATACTGTAATGCCATTTGGCATGAAAAGGGCTCCAGCTACATTTCAAAGAATGATCAATAATGTTATAAAAGATTTAGACTGTTGTTATGCTTATATTGATGATCTTATTGTATGTAGTGATAACTGGGAACAGCATTTAAAACATTTGTATGATACTTTTGATAGATTGTCAAAATCAAATTTGACTGTTAATCTTGGTAAAAGTGAATTTTGTCAGGCCACTGTTGATTATTTAGGGCATACAGTTGGCCAAGGTCAAGTAAAACCTATTATGGGTAAAGTGGAAGCTATTTCCAAATTTCCACCTCCTACAAATAGAAAACAACTTATGAGATATTTAGGCATGATTGGATTTTACAGAAAATTTTGTTCAAATTTTGCTACTGTTGTTCAACCATTGACTCATCTTTTACGGAAAGATTCTAAATTTATCTGGAGCAAAAATTGTCAAAAAGCATTTGAAAATAGCAAATCACTTTTAATTAATAGTCCAGTTCTGATTACTCCAAACTTTGAAAAACAATTTAAACTTGCCGTTGATGCAAGCGATGTAGGAATTGGAGCTGTTTTATATCAAGAGACAGATGATAATGTTGAAAAACCTATATCATATTTTTCTAAGAAATTAGATAAACATCAGAAAAAATTATTCAACTATTGAAAAAGAGTGTTTTGCAATGTTGTCAGCACTTCAACATTTTGATGTATATTTGAATCCCACTGTATATCCTATTCTTGTTTATACTGATCATAATCCTCTCACCTTCATGCATAAAATGAGAAACAAGAATCAGAGGTTGACTAGGTGGAGTTTATTGTTACAGGAATATGATGTAATTGTAAAACATATTAAGGGTAAAGATAATGTAATAGCTGATGCTTTATCTAGAGCTTATTAAATCACTTTGTATATATTATGTATTTTTGTTCATATTATTCATGATAAGTTTTTGTTACACTAAAACTTCTTTTAAAGGGGGAGGTGTTATGATATTGTAATTATTATGTTTATTTATGTTAGCCTTATTTGTGTTGTATGGCCTGATAGTTGTTTACCAAATAATCTTATAACTGTGCAGTTTAGGAATGATTGGAACTTTCTAGAATGATCCTTATAAAAGATGCGTAATTTAAACTTCTACGTTATTCCAGAAACTTCCGTTGTAACTTTCCAGGATTTTCCACAATGTTCCATTATAGAGTGTTCTAGAATTTTCCATGACAACACTATATATATACAGACACTAAAGTTAAACTCTCATAATTAAACTTGGACTTAGACATTGATAGACATTAGTATTCACGGCATTTGGATTGACACTTTTATTCTACAAACAACATCATACTGGATTGTGACCTTAGTAGTGAACATAATATTCAGATTGGATTCCGAAAGATTTCCGGATACAGATAAAGATAACAAATTGGACTCATATTTTGACAGTTAAGTTAACAGTAATATTTGTGTAATACCTTTTGTAAACTTTTGTATATTAAATATTGTTAAATTTTACTATTGATTTGTGTCTTTTGTTGGCTACAATTTAAAGGCGATTTCTGGCCGTAACAACAGGTAAATCTTAAAAATTTATCCGTATCCGTAACAAATATGTGATAAGATATAAAAACACATAGCTGAGAGGGTGATAGAGCTGATTGGGTCCCGAGAAAACATTGTCAACCGCGGCGAAGCCAAGGTTGACAATGTTTTTTCGAGGGATACCGATCTGCTCTATCACCCTCTCAGATATGTGATATTCGATTTATAATACTGAATGTCCTATCATCATTTTCTTTAACAGATGAGTTTTATTATAAAGTATTTTTCTATGTAGTCACGTACTTGACAGCGTAACGGGTATTTGAAAAATCATCAGAAGTGAAGTAAATAGACAATAGTAGTGCATTGACTTGACATATCAACGATACAAGGATTAGGCCCGAAACGGGGAAAAAAGCACTGCTATCAAGAAAAAAAATATTTTCAATTGTTGTTATTTTGTTATTGTTATTTATTTTATTTAAATTTTGGGTAAATACCCCTTTCAAAAGGCCTCATATCTGACTGAGAAATATACATCACAATAAACATGATGAAATGTACATCACCAGTTGAAACCCATCGATGGTGAACGAATGCGTTTAATATCAACAATAAGCATAACACACAATGATTTATAGGTTTTAAAGTAAAAATATTAACAAGTGAAATACGTTTTTCCAACAATTGTAAAAGAAATAAGTTTGAGTCGTTCCACGCTTCGTTGTATAGTAAATTAGAACTTTTTACATTGTCTATAAAATAACTTGATGTAGATTCAATTCATTGTCGTTTAAACTGCCTATTTTTGATTGGTCTAGCCGAGAGGGTGACATTCCAAAAAATTGTCACCCGCTCAGCCATGTGATAGAGTAAATTAACAACTTCGTATTAGGCAATCAAAATATGGCATTTTAACATGATGTATAATAATACTTTAATATTACACTTTTTTATATCAGTTTTCAATATTCATGGCCTAAATTCATTGTTCATGTCAGTGTTTCCGTATATATTATGTTTCACTGCTCATGTGTTGTTTCCGTATATATTATGTTTCATTGCTCATGTGTTGTTTCCGTATATTTTAGCCACTCGTCTTGAGCCTACCCATTTGATCCGATAACACCCCATACAGCAATAAAATTATACTTTTATTGCCATTCATAACTCTTAACAGACCAATTAACAGACCAGGTTTTATACATCCGACCCATTAACAGACCAGGTTTTAAATAAAGATCGATTTATGTCACCAAAATACAGATTTTTGTGTAGATTTTTCACACAATGATATCAACTTGGTTGACAAACATAATGCCTGTCTTTGTTCGATGTTCAAAATATCGCATGCAAGTAAGTTCAACCAACGTGTCTTTTTGTGTACATTTTGTGTGTGTAAAATGTGTATGAAATTTATTGATGAGTAACACGCCTTTTCATTTTATAGATCGTACATCGAAGCTAGAAAAATAATAACTACACCACTGGATCCAGTACACTGAATTGTTTTGTTAGACATGAATAATTTTTATGATAAAAATATATTTAAAAAGTTATACAATGAAACATGCAGAATTTTCAATGATTTCCTCGATAACACCTGATTAACAGACTTTAGCCAACCCGATTAACAGACCCACCGCCGATATAGCCACATACTCAATATAGATTAACCGACCAATCTCTCGGTTAGCCGAGTGTCGACCGTGTTTTAAAGTGGTTGAGAAAATTGGTAATAGTGCATTGGTTAAATCTGACCAAGGTGTTCAATACAGGAGAAATGTGACACATTTTTAAAAGAAATTTATTGAGAGAGAAAATAATCATGTATCTTGTTCACAATCTGATGCAAACAAAAATGTAGTTAATACAGAGTCTGAAATTATTACAAGTCACAAAGATGATTTTGAGAATTTAAATGAATCTAGCAATTTTGATGAAAATAAGTGTTTAAGTTCTAGTCGAGATGAAACTTGTAGTATGAAAGATAGACCAGTCAGATTGAAAAGGTTACCGTCAAAGTTTGACGATTTTGTTTTGAAATAATATGTATTATTATGAACAATTATAAGATACATGATTTATGTTATAAAGGTATTAATAACATTTTCTTTTGGTTGTTGACACGTTATTGACAATGTTGTTTATTTGAATTTTTATGTTTAAACAAAATTGACATAGAGCAGTTAGTTTCTCGTTTTAATTGTTTTTTTGTACATCGTTATTTCGGGGCCTTTATAGCGGACTATGCGGTATGGGCTTTGCTCATTGTTGAATGCCGAACGGTGACCTATAGTTGTTAATTTCTGTGTCATTTTGGTCTCTAAGTGACTTGTGGAGAGTTGTCTCATTGGCAATCATACCACATCTTCTGTTTTTATATTATCCTTCAAACAAATGAATAAACTCAATAAATTAGTGTCATAAATTGTATTGATTTTTTTTTTATATTCGTATGAAGCATTTCAATGTCAACAATATGTATGATTTATTTAATAGTGTTCCAATTACAAATATTTTTCATTCTTGAAGAAAGTTCGAATATATTATAAAACATAAAAGTTTATTGATAGACATTTTGTCTTATTTTAAAACTGTAAATTGTAAAAATATTTGATATAACCTTTTTGCACTCATGCGGCGTAAAGCAAACAGCAATTAATCAATCAATCTAATGCTGACGTCAGAGGGTACTATGCTCGTGGGTATCCTCTCCCAAAGGTAAAACATTAACAAAAAGTTGCCAAAACACCCGCTTACCCTACTATAATTAACAAATTACACATAATTTACCTTTAATACATTATCTAATAATTTAAATGATAAATCGACCATGAAAGCTGACGCTAGCTGATAACAACCAACCAATACATTGTTAAAACCAGAAATCCACTTAATAGTCATTCAAACCTTAAATTGCGTAAGGGGTATACATTTGTTGTGCTTAGGGTGACCATTGTGTAAATCTATTGTTTAATTGAAAACAGTTCCTCTATAAAACAGTTTCTGAAGGAACATATCAAGTGAGGACATACTATATTTGCTTGTGTAAATATACATGTGCTGCATTCAAACCTCTTTTCTTGTTGTTTATGATGTATATTTGTCACACGTATGATTGGCATCCTTGTATAACAACGAACAAATAAAAAATTATCAGGAGAAACATTTTAATTTATGTCCTTTTTATTAAGAAGAAAAATCATTCAAACTTTTTGACGTCAGGGTAAGCTGTTTCTTTGAATTAATTATACCTGAGGAGACTTTTAACACAGTTTTGTATGATGGGGAGACAATTCAAATTTGTTTGTAAAAAGTTACCATCTTTTATGATGATTTTTAAAAGTGACAATATATATATAGTCATTCTTTTTGTATCTAAATACATGACTCAAGAGTGATGGTTCAATACCCTTCAAAGATAATAATGTAGAGTAAACTTTAAAAAATTACTCTTGTTGGTTAATTTTACAATATATGAATTGGTAGATGAAGTTTACATGCCAAGGATAATCTATCTTGAAAATGATCTATTACAGATAGATGTGTGTGCAAACATGAACTCTAAATTTCAAAATATTTCTAAAAGATTCAAAATCATATGAGATCGGACTTGAAAAATAATATTTTACCAGGTTTGTAGTCGAAGTCAATCATGTCAATGCTACAGCAACCAAACAACAAACATAAGCAAAGGACACCTAGAGATAATGTATATTGAGATTAATAAGTCAGAGGAAAACATGAAATGAACATATCATTTTTTTTTCACGCGACAAGAGGGAAGAAACATACCAGTGGGACAGTTAAACTCATAGATTGAAAATAAACTGACAACGCCATGGCTAAATATGAAAAAGATAAACAGACAAATAATAGTACACAAGACACAACATAGAAAACTAAAGACTAAGCAACGCCACACGAACCCCACTAAAAACTGGGGGTGATATCAGGTGGTCCGGTGGAGTAAGCAGTTTCTGTCCAACATGTTGCACTCGTCGTGTTGCTCATGTTGACACCATACATACATTGTAAATGCATTCCTTAAAATTGGCTTGCGAATTTTCATTGTCGACGGGTCATAGAATCTTGTAATAAAGATTAATCAAAGCTTCTTATGTGGTATAAGAATAACCAAATGGCGGAAATTATGATTTTATGTTCTTTGAAAAGATTCTTTCTTTAAACACGTGACTCATCAACAAGATGTAACCAAATTAAATACTGAAACTATACCCAATAAAACAAACTTCCCAAAATATATACTTCCGACGTCTTACAATCTAATTAAAAACCGATCTCTCATCGCTCCTGTTTCTGATATGTCGCGTGGGAGATCTAACGAAACCGGCTTTGAGGTCACATGTGAGTGAACTAAAAGTTATGAATTTATAAAGATATGCAAATGAGTTGACGACCTATTAATAAGCCAATCAAAAAAGTTTATGAATTATTTTGACTGACGATTTCGTCGTAAATAAAATGAGTTACATCCCTTTGCCTTACGTTAAACTTCCAAGATCGTGAAAGACTCAATTTCATTGGTCGAAAAAGACACACCTACGAGGTCACTCACATGTGACCTCAAAGCGGGTTTCGTTAGATCTCCCACGCGACATATCAGAAACAGGAGCGGTGAGAGATCGGTTTTTAATTAGATTGGACGTCTTAGTAAATAGAATCATATCCAAAACAGTGTAGCTGTGGCCATTGATTGACAACCTTAAATTATCCCATTGACTGGGGCAGATTATGTGAACGTGTGTCTGTAACGACAACTGCTCACTATTTACTTATTATTGAATTTAAACTGTGGGGTCACCAAAGGTTCTTAACGCCTTTAATATTAAAATAGTTCGAAAAATTAATCAGGAATAACTTTATGGTTTGATTTATATTATTGATATAAATCAAAACATCGTGTTATTCCTGATTAGTTTTTCTAATTTCTTTATTTAGGTGTTGAGAACCTTTTGTGACCCCACAGTTTAAGTGCCTTTTAACAAGTACATAGTGATCAGCGGTTGTTACAGACAAACGTTCACATAATCTGCCCCAGTCAATGGGATAATTTAAGGTTGTCAATCAATGGCCACAGCTACACTGTTTTGAATATGATTCTATATACAACTGAACTGTCAAACAGTGTGTACATGTAACACCAAAGCAGAGCGTTTAAAAAGTGAATGCTATTAGTTTCGTTAATTTACTGGCTATTTTGGTCTATTTTATTTAAGGTTGTTGTATGACACAATACCAGTATGATTGGCAATTGTCATCATCGAGGAACAATCAAACACAAATAAAAGGGTGGAAATTTGAAATATACTATGACTTGGATGAAAACTTAGAAGACTTCATGAGCCACGTGCATATCTCAGCTAGTACAAAATATAGATATGCCGTTCAACGAAAAGATGACTAGCTAAAGTTTTCTATCACAAATTGACCAGTGTATATTTGCTATCACATAAGAAACACGACAAGTGCCACATGTAGAGCAGGATCTGCTTACCCTTCCGGAGCACCTGAGATCTCCCCTTGTTTTGGTGGGGTTCGTGTTGTTTTTTCTTTAAGTTTTCTATGTTGTGTCATGTGTTCTAATGAGTGTCTGTTTGTCCTTTTCATTTCTAGCAAGGCGTTGTCGGTTTATTTTCGATTTAAGAGGTTGACTGTCCCTTTGGTATCTTTCGTCCTTCTTTTATACAGATAGCAAAAAAAGTGATACCAATAATACAGCATACTAGTACATATATATCCACAAGAGCAACATCAATATAGATTTTTTTTTATTATTATTTTTCACAGAGTTCTTTACTTCCATACAACACATGTCTGGCTACTGATCCAACTGTTGTATTTAGATATTTGATATCGTTAAAATCGTGTGTAAATTTATAAAATCGAATATATAAATGTATACCATAGTTTTTCGACCAATCGAAATTCTTCTCAAACAGCAGCGGAAGCTGTTGCCAACTAGGTCTTACAAACGTTTTATTTTCAACATGAATTAAGTCCGGGTACTTTTTAGATAACAAAAAAGGCACAATTGTTGAATGATATCCCCACTGACTTTTGTCGTACGTTTTGTATTGGGAATACCAAATGTTTAGGAAAGTTGCGTTTCTCTCTGCAAGAATTAGACCATTACTGAGATTATAATCAACTGCACGACTCAAAGTAACTGGATATTTCCGTAGTGGGATAATTTAAGGTTGTCAATCAATGGTCACAGCTACACTGTTTTGAATATGATTCTAAAGATTTATTCATTATCGATACATAGATATATTATACAAAATGCTGAATAACTTCACGTTTAACCATGTGATAATAGAAAAAAAAACCATTTAAAAGACAATCCGGATGACATATTTTTGTTAAAATTATGAATGAAACCAAATTAATTTTGATCATCATAATTTGTGTTCGTTTTCCTTAAAGTCTTGTGGCAAGATATGCATATTCATGACTATCTGAAAAAAATCTATTGTATTTGTACCCTTTTCCCCCCATATAAATCTGTTATCTGTACTTGAGAAACGGCTTCAATTATTTGCCGGTATTGTCCAGTTTAAAGGCAAGCCTCGTGCTTCAAATATAAAATGTTAACTACCTCGAGTGGTGAAATATCGTAACAGACTTGTTGCGGTGATGGAATCTATATGTCATCGTGTTATCATACATAAGTTATTGAGTGGTGCCAAAGTGAGGTCGTAACATTAAAAAGAAGATGTAATTTTAATCACTTTTAGAAAAGATTCAAAATCATTTTGGAAACGGCTCTTGTGTGAACAAAATTCATAGGAAATTGGACAAACAGCATGTTCGGATGCGTTATTGCTGCTCTTTGCTAAATATTCACTGACATTTTCGCAATTATACTTACAGCTATTTTCCTAATGCATGTAGTTTAAAGGTTTGGTTGGCTTCCTTTAGTTGTTTGTATGAATGTTTGCTCAAGCATTCAATAACATCAAACAAACTAAACTAATCTATCTGTTAATTATAATTTAAAACTCAATTAAAAAGCAAATAGGTATAAAAACAATGCAAGCAAGCCAATCAAACCTTTAAACTACATACATTAGGAAAATAGCTGAAATCAACTAATTTCACAGTGAGGTAACTCCTTTATACTACTTTTAAAAACGACGAGCAGTGGCACTGTTGATGTCTATTTGTGTGCGTCTAGCATGTACAGTAAACCAACTAATTTTCGCGTGCGATTTATTTTTGCGATTTTCGAGATAAAAAAAATACATAAAAATCATCAATCACTGTGAATATGTTAAAGCAGGATCTTTCCTCATTTAAATACACCAAGAAGATTGAACATTGCGATATCAAATCGTAACCCAGTAGACTGGAAAGGGCGAAAACTGAAAAAAAGTGGCCGCAAAAATAAATTGGTTTACAGTAGCCATTACATCCGATCTACACATTCAGAATTTTTTTAGAGTCATTAATGAATTCTGCTATTTAATTGCTCAAATACTAGTTTTCATAATATAGGTTTAGAAAATAAATAAATTGAGGAATCAATATGCTTCCTCTAAACCTTTGAAAAAAAACCGGGATACTAACCCCTTATGTCAAATATGGACTGTTCCGCTCGTGCATCAAATAGTTCTAAATTAATTCCAAATTGTTTGATTCCAATCATGAAAAGTAAGCCGAAAACTAAGAAAATAATTAAATTTCTCATATTATTTCTGATTTCATCTTAGTATATATACAATTGCGTATGAAATAAAACCAACAACTGCTGCAACATATTATGTAATGGTGTATCTTTGATTTATGCAATAAGAATGCCAGTCCAGTAATAACCACGACACATTAATCGATTGTGAGAAATGAATTTGACCAGGTGGAAACCCGTTTGAAATAGAACAAAAGAATCGAAGCTCTTTGTTAGAGAAGGCGTTAAATGTTGGTTGTAATGTTTTTACTATAGTAACACATTTTTTGAAAATTAATAGAAAGAAATAAAATGAAAATATTCTGCTACATTACGAAGTATTTTACTTTAAAAACACCCTTTGCATAAGTTTTCAATTATCTATAATTACAAAGTTAAGCAGATCAATCAGATATCAAGTCGGCGACATGGGTATCTATCAAGTTGGATGTAGAAAATGCATAATCTACGATTTTTGTTAAAATATTACTACGGATGGAGAACATATCAATCTATAAGTTCAGCAATTTTCGTGTCTGCCCTTCCATCAAGTGACTCAAGAAAAAATTCTGAAAAATGGGTAACATGGTATCTAAAAGTGTACCTTTTAATAATAGATCGTGTTTTATAACATTAGAAATTCACAGTACTAAAAGGTGAAATATATGGGTCAAGTGAAATACCTTTCTAATGAATCACAAAAACCAGAGTAGGTGTGTTCGAATAGCTATTTTTTTTTACTTAAAGTATTAGACGACAGTCTTTTAAGTTGGAGTTGGATGGTAAAAATGCATATCTTCGGAAAAAAAAAAACATTATTTGTTTTTGTGTGTGTGTCAGATAATAAGGGTTTATAGACTTCAACCACAGAATTTTTTGTTAGAAAGAAAAAAAGGTGCCAATGTTAAAACAAGAGTGCACACGCTGAAATGTCTCGCCTTCTTTTCTTATCATTGATATTATGTTGATAGTCCTAAATATAAAGTTGTTTTTTTACAACTGTCACATAAACTTAACCAAAACAACTAAACGTTTATCAATGAACCATGAAAATGAGGTCAAAAAGAGAGATAATCTTTTTCTTCCAGTTAAAAAGTTTACTTCAGGTATTGATAGCTTACTTGACACTGATTCCAAAAATATATGGTTCTATAAACTTTTACATTGATTTAGTACAAAAATAGCTACTTCCGGTTACAAAAGGTCACTTCCGGTTGTCTTTTTTAAGGTCACATTTCTTACAACCTAATGCAAAAAGTCCAATGGCTTTATCATGTGTCCAGGCCTCAGATCACATTTAATTCACTTTGTTCGTGGTCTAGGAATATAGTTCCCAATTATTATATGGGGTATTTCTTCCCAAGTAATCTGTCTACTGTTTTCTTTAAAATGTTTACTATTTAAGTGGTCCTATCAGTTGCATATATATTGAAATAAGTAAAACATGTGGAAAAAATTATTGTTGAAAGTGAAAGTAGTGATTTGGCCAAAATGAAAGTAGGGTAGAAATCAGCCTTCGTCATTTTTTCAAGATTCAAATCCTACAATTGGCATGCTAATAGGGCCCTCAAAAGAAAAAGCACTGATGGATTGTCCTGGGACAAGCATATTTTATTAGAATAATAATGGTCTATAAGCAGTTAAATTTATTTCATGTTTGTAGCGGTGCAAATTTTTTAATTCAATTTGACTTTAACTAAAAAAATCATTGTAGCCAAGGGGAAGAATAATTGTGTTCTGATGCCTACATATGAGGTAAGAGCAAAGGTCAAAATCTAGAACATTGAATTAGCATATGACCTTGAGCTCAATTTCAAGGTCATAAACCAAGGAACTCAAATCTAAAGACTCTAGTCCTCTACTTTATATTGTTATATTACCATAAGTATGATATTAGATATAAAAAGGGGGGAAACTCGCGTCAAATGTCTACGTTCCCTTTCGACTAAAATTTATGTGTCGTAACTAACAATTTTGTGAAAATATTTTGTCGATATCTTATATGATTTCTGAAAATAAGAGATAACAAGACAATATCAAAATTTTAATCATGACCTTGACCTTTGACCTTGACCTCATTTCCATTTTTTGGACGAAGGACCTCAAATCAAAATACCCTAGGCCTCTATCACTTATGGTTTTCTAGTTACAATTTTATTTCACTTATTTCAATTCAAAAGAGGAAATTACTCTCATATGGGGTCTTTGTAAAGCTTCGGTCAAAATAAAACCTAACATCCTGAGGATATAACGAGCAATTTTGAAAAATAAATTTGTCTGTTTCTTTTACGGTTGCGGAGAAGATCTGATAACACGAAAAACAGTGTTTGGGGAGATAACTCTTACAAAGAAAGTGTGGTTAAACAGGGTGAGTTTCAAAAGCGTATAGACTGTATGATATCACTTACAAAAAAAGGTAGCTAACGCCACCACCGCCGGATCACTATCCCTATGTCAAGCTTTCTGCAACAAAAGTTGCAGCCTCGACAAAAATGAAAAAGATAGAGAGAGACAGTTCCCGTTAAATTTTCAATGGCTTATATCTGGAAAGCAAGGCAAGCACACGAACTCTTTATTTTTTATTCTTTTAAAGTTTCTATATCTATATTTACTATCAGTTTGTAACAATCTTGAAAAAAGCCTGTTATTTTAAAACACTTACAGAGTAGCAAATATCCTTAAAGATACCTCAGTGTGTTTGTAATCAAATACATGTTGAAAATACTTTTTAGTATGCATACTCGCCTTAAAGGAACGTAGTTGGTGCCAACAGGAAAAAAACATTGTTCAAAAGATGAAAAATATTAATCCTGGAAAATATACCCCTTAACACATTGCCGGAAGGTGCCGGAGAAGGTGCATATATTGTACATGCTAGGAACCAGGTTGAACATGATAAGTATCTTGAAAATGTTGTTAGGGTACTGCAAGGCAAAGGTATTACTTTAAACAATGATAAATGTGAATTTAATATGTCCAAAGTAGTATTCATTGGTCATGTTTTGTCTGGTCGGGGTATTGGGCCAGCAGATGTGAAAGTCAAAGCTGTTGTTGAAGCACGTGAGCCAAGAACTTCAGCAGAAGTTCGTAGTTTCTTAGGTCTTGTTAATTATAGTGCTAGATTTATTTCTGACTTAGCTACTATTTCAGATCCGCTGCGTGCACTTACTCGTAAAGATTCTACGTTCACATTGGGTAAAGATGAACAAAGGTCGTTCGATGAGCTAAAGCGTCGTCTTGCCAATGCGGAAACTTTAGGTTATCATGACAAGTCGGCACTGACTAAGTTAATCTCCAGTTGGACCCGGAGCCTCGCTCATACAAGAACAAAACGGTGAGATGCGCATTATTTCTTACGCGAGTAGGAGTTTAAGCGATACGGAACGCAGGTATTCGCAGACCGAAAAGGAGGCTCTAGCCTTGGTATGGGTGTGTGAAAGGTTTCATGTTATATCTATGGAAGCCAGTTCGAGCTCTTAACGGATCATAAACCGCTTGAGTGTATATACTCTACACAGTCGAAAGTATGTGCTCGAATTAAGCGCTGGGTTCTCCGTATGCAACCATATACATATACTGTACGGTATATTCCCGGACCGAAAAATATAGCCGACTCGCTATCACGTTTGATCAAAGAAGGAAAAACACGTGACAATCGGGAAAATGTAACTGAGGAATACGTTAAATATGTAGCTCAAGAATCAACACCGGTTGCGATGACAACACGCGAAATCGAAAGAGCGTCCGAGAATGCATATGGTCCTGAATTGAAGGCTGTCCGAGAATGTCTTGTTCACAGTCAGTGACACCGTATCGAGTTCAAAGAATATCTACCGATTCGAAGTGAACTGTTCGCTATTGGTCAATTAGTACTTCGGGGTACTCGTATCGTGATACCTATTAGTTTACGGGAACAGGTACTTCAGCTTGCTCATGAAGGTCACCCTGGCATTGTTGTCATGAAAACGCGTTTACGAAGTAGGGTCTGGTGGCCAGGGATAGACAAAAGTATTGAGTTCTGTCAAAGCTGTTACGGTCGTCAATTGGTTAGTCAGCCTAGTAAACCCGAACCGTTAAAGCGTACAGAGTTGCCCTCTGCCCCGTGGCAACACTAAGCTGCTGATCTGTTGGGACCGTTACCGAGAAATCATTATATGATTGTTTTAGTTGATTATTATAGCCGCTATTTTCAAGTCGCTGTTACTAAGTATATTTCGTCAGAAAATATTACGTCATTGATTTCAAAATTTTGCTTGACTCATGGATTGCCGTTATTCACACCGATAATGGACCCCAGTTTGTCAGTTAACATTTTATGAACTTTATGTCCGAACATGGTATAGTTCATCATAGAAAAACTCCGTTATGGCCACAAGCTAATGGCGAAGTAGAGCGCCAAAATCGTTCGATAATGAAGCGTGTCAAAATTGCGCAAGCCGAAGGTCACGACTGGAAATTAGAATTGAATAAATGTCTAATCATGTACCGCACATTCTACAACAGGAGTAAGTCCGTCCGAATTACTTTTTGGTCGAAAAATCAGAACAAAGTTACCCGAGTTAATTGATTATAATATTAATGATTTTGAAGTACGCGACCGAGACGCCGAACAAAAGGAAAAAAGAAAAATATATACTAATAAACGTCGTGGTGCGTGCGAGAGTGATATTGGTGTTGACGATCAAGTTCTAGTCAGGCAAGACCGTGGGAATAAAATGTCTACACCTTTTGTTCCATCCCCTTTTAAAGTGGTTGAGAAAATTGGTAATAGTGTATTGGTTAAATCTGACCAAGGTGTTCAATACAGGAGAAATGTCACACATTTTTAAAAGATATTTATTGAGAGAGAAAATAATGATGTATCTTGTTCACAATCTGATGCAAACAAAAATGTAGTTAATACAGAGTCTGAAATTATTACTAGTCACAAAGATGATTTTGAGAATTTAAATGAATCTAGCAATTTTGATGAAAATAAGTGTTTAAGTTCTAGTCGAGATGAAACTTGTAGTATGAAAGATAGACCAGTCAGATTGAAAAGGTTACCGTCAAAGTTTGACGATTTTGTTTTGAAATAATATGTACTATTATTATGAACAATTATAAGATACATGATTTATGTTATAAAGGTATTAATAACATTTTGTTTTTGTTGTTGACACATTATTGACAATGTTGTTTATTTGAATTTTTTATGTTTAAACAAAATTGACATAGAGTAGTTCAATTTTTATTTGAATTTTTTATTTGTAAAAAAAAAAAAAAAATGTCAAGATGTTTTCAAATCTAAAAAAGAAGGAAGAGATGTAGTGTTTGCTATGTATGCTTTAGTATATATGAGTGTAGAAAGAGAGATAACTCTGTTATATGTTGGTACAATGTATGTGAACTGCTTGTCTCCCTTTGTACTATGTTATACTAGTATACAATATGCTGAGTTCCGGTTACGTAATAAATGATGTACCTTCAATGGTGTTTGTTTGTATGCAAGTATCAGGTTCAATCCGCATGTTCTGGCCACAAGCAGTATAGGCATGGGTCACAATCTTTGATGGAAGACTAGCATAGTTAGAAAATTGAAAAGAAAGCTGACCAAAAACGTTAACCTGAAGCGGGACAGACACGTACGGACGAACGAACGAACGAACGGATGTACAGACTAGAAAACATATTGCCCATAAATGGGGCATAACAATTCATTGTTGAAAGGGAAAATAGTGATTTGGCAAAAATGAAAGTAAGGTAGAGATTAGAAATAGACAGGACCTTTATCGGGGCGTCTGGATCGGGTGTTTTTAAGCTCGGGATTTGGGGATTGATCCTTACGGGATCCGGGAATATATTTTTCGATTTCAGGATTTTGGGATATGCATTTCTTTAAATTCTGCATCTCAGGATTTCATGGTTTAAAGGCCGGGATTTCGGTATCAGGACCCGTCCGACCACCCCTCAAATTAGCCTTAGTCATTTATACATGATTCATATCCTACCATTGGCATGTTAATAAGGCTCTCAAAAGAAAAAGAAAACACTGATGGATTGTCCTAGAAGCATATTTTATTAGACTAATAATGGTCTATATATAAGCAGTTACATTTATTTCATGTTTGAAACGGTGCAAATTGTTAATTTGATTTGACTTTCACCAAAAGAAGCATTGTAGCAAAGGAGAAGAATAATTGTGGTCTGAGGCCAGACACACGAAAATAATTGAATTTAACAGAAAGGAAACAAATATCGGACTTTCAAATTGGATAAAGGGAGAGGGCTTTTGATACCTTTTATGAAATTCTCCATACATAATATCTTTTACAAAAAATCATCCTACAACAGTCTACAAGCTGTATATGCCCGCGATTTAGCGGGTGTGTTCTAGTATAAATAAAACATAGAAAGATGATAAAGATCTGCATATAAAACAATAACACCACGTTATTAGCCGTAATTAGTAACACTTTATAATGACCTTTCATAAAAGGCCGTTAGTTTCTCGTTTTAATTGTTTTTTTGTACATCGTTATTTCGGGGCCTTTATAGCGGACTATGCGGTATGGGCTTTGCTCATTGTTGAATGCCGAACGGTGACCTATAGTTGTTAATTTCTGTGTCATTTTTGGTCTCTTGTGGAGAGTTGTCTCATTGGCAATCATACCACATCTTCTTTTTTTTTTATATTATCCTTCAAACAAATGAATAAACTCAATAAATTTGTGTCATAAATTGTATTGAATTTTTTTTATATTCGTATGAAGCATTTCAATGTCAACAATATGTATGATTTATTTAATAGTGTTCCAATTACAAATATTTTTCATTCTTGAAGAAAGTTCGAATATATTGTAAAATATAAAAGTTTATTGATAGACATTTTGTCTGATTTTAAAACTGTAAATTGTAAAAATATTTGATATAGCCGTTTTGCACTCATGCGGCGTAAAGCAAACAGCAATCAATCAATCAATCTAATGATGACGTCAGAGGGTACTATGCTCGTGGGTATCCTCTCCCAAAGGTAAAACATTAACAAAAAGTTGCCAAAACACCCGCTTCCCCTACTTCATGTACTACTCACAATGATATCTAAGATGTGTCCATCAATTAACAAATTACACATAATTTACCTATAATACATTATCTAATATTTTAAATGATAAATCGACCATGAAAGCTGAGCTGATAACAACCAACCAATACATTGTTAAAACCAGAAATCCACTTAATAGTCATTCAAACCTTAAATTGCGTAAGGGGTACACATTTGTTGTGCTTAGGGTGACCATTGTTTAAATACATGGTTTTATTGAAAACAGGTCCCTCTATAAAACAGTTTCTGAGTGAGGACATGCTATAATTGCTATAAATATACATGTGCTGCATTCAAACCTCTTTTCTTGTTGTTTATGATGTTTATTTGTCACACGTATGATTGGCATCCTTGTATAACAACGAACAAATAAAAATTTATCAAGAAAAACATTTCATGTCCTTTTTATTAAGAAGAAAAATCATTCAAAACTTTTTGACGTCAGGGTAAGCCTTCTCAATAGACTTTTAACGCAATTTTGTATGATAGGGGAGACAATTCAAATCTGTTTGTAAAAAGTTACCATCTTTTTTGATGTTTTTCAAAAGAGACAATATATATATAGTCATTCTTGTTTGTATATAGATACATGTACCCCACAGTGATAGTTCAACACCCTTCAAAGATAATAATGTAGAGTAAACTTAACCGTTTACTCTTGTTGATCAATTTTACAATATACTAATGGGTAGATGTTGTATAATTGCCAAGGAGAATCTATTTTAAAATTATCAATTACAGAAACTGATGTGTGTTCAAACATGAACTCTAAATTTCAAAATATTTCTAAAAGATTCAAAATCATTTGAGATCGGACTTGAAAAATAATATTCTACCAGGTTTGTAGTCGAAGTCAATCATGTCAATACTACAGCAACCAAACAACAAACATAAGCAAAGGACAACAAGATAATGTATATTGAGATTAATAAGTCAGAGGAAAACATTAAATGAACGTATCATTTTTTTCCACGCGACAAGAGGGACGAAAGATCCCAGGGGGACAGTCAAACTCATAGATCGAAAATAAACTGACAACGCCATGGCTAAACATGAAAAAGACAAACAGTACACAAGACACAACAAAGAAAACTAAAGACTAAGCAACACCACACGAACCCCACTAACAACATGGGGTGATCTCAGATGGTCCGGTTGAGTTAGCAGTTTCTATCACACATGTTGCAACCGTCGTGTTGCTCATGTTGACACCATACATAAATTGTATATGCATTCCTTAAAATTGGCTTGCGAATTTTCATTGTTGACGGGGTTCATAGAATCTTGTAATAAAGATTAATCAAAGCTTCTTATGTGGTATAAGAATCACCAAATGGCGGAATTTATGATTTTATGTTTTTTGAAAAGATTATTTCTAACTTTAAACATGTGACTCATCAACAAGATGTAGCCAGATTAAATGCTGAAACTATACCCAATAAAACAAACTTCCCAAAATATATACTTCTGACGTCTTAGTAAATATATACAACTGAACTGTCAAACAGTGTGTAACACCAAAGCAGAGCGTTTAAAAAGTGAATGCTATTAGTTTCGTTAATTTACTGGCTATTTTGGTCTATTTTATTTTATTTAAAGTGGTTGTATGACACAATACCAGTATGATTGGCTATTGTCATCATCGAAGAACAATCAAACACAAAGGGTGGAAATTTGAAATATACTATGACTTGGATGAAAACTTAGAAGACTTTATCAGGTCGGGACCACTACCTTATATGGAAATGCATAAATTAGCATAATTATGTTCTCGCACATGTAATTGTTTATTTACATGTGACGCAATTTATTTTTACCTTGGTTTTTGACCAATCCACTAAATGAGTCACAATGCATGATGGACTGCTACGTGTTTACAATCAACCAAGAACACGTGTTATTTACTGAACTACAACACATTTTTTCGTGCCATGCGGGATTCACAATATCGCTTAGTGTTTCATTTTGTGTATCCTCATTTATAGTTCGTGATATAAAGTATTACTTCCATGCTCAGATTAACAAAGAGTTGTTTCTATGCGAAGAAAAAAGGGTTTGAATTGCTTGATATAAAGCCATTAACATGTTTGATGGTGGCACAGAGATTTCATTTATTCGTCCACCAGACAGCAACGAAACAACAGCGAAAAACACAATTACCCATGAGACCATCTTACTCGTGTAAAGTAAGCCGTCGATAACAGCCTGTTCTAATTTTCGCGAGTACAGCAATTTTCGTATAGATAATTAAAGGCAAATGTGTGATCCTTGAATTTTATGTTCGTAAAAAACACGGCCGACACTCGGCTAACCGAGAGATTGGTCGGTTAATCTATATTGAGTATGCGGCTATATCGGCGGTTGGTTTGTTAATCGGGTTGGCTAAAGTCTGTTAATCAGGTGGTCGAGAAAATCATTGCAATTTCAGCTTGTTTCATTGTATAACTTTCTAAATATATTTCAATCATAAAAAGTATTCATGTCTAACAAAACAGTTCAATGCACTGAATTCAGTGGTGTAATTATTATTTTTCTAGCTTCGATGTACGATCTATAAAATGAAAAGGCGGGTTACTCATCAATAAATTTATACATATTTCACACACATAAAATGTACACAAAATGACACATTGGTTAAATTTAGTTGTATTCAATATTTTGAACATCGAAAAAAGAAAGGCATTATGTTTGTTAACCATATTGATATCATTGTGTGAAAAATCTACACGAAAATCTGTATTTTGGTGACATAAATCAATCTTTATTTTAAACCTGGTCTGTTAATGGGTCGGATGTATAAAACCCGGTCTGTTAATTGGTCTGTTAAGAGTTATGAATGACAATAAAAGTATAATTTTATTGATATACAGGGTGTTATCGGATCAAATGAGTAGGCTCAAGGCGAGCGGCTACAATATACGAAAACAACACACGAGCAATGAAACATAACATATACGGAAACAACTCATGAAATTGAAAATTGATAAAAATGGTTTCAAAAAGTGTAATATTAAAGTAATATTAATTTCATCCAAGAATGATCGCATATATCATGTTGATTCTGTTTAATTGTCATGAATGACACAAATTTGTCATCTACATTGGTAACCAACTTATATAAATCAGAGATAAACGTCGTAATGTAACTAAACATCAGTAAGTAACATATATTGGGATGACAAAATATGAAAAATAAAGAAAGAATAATGAGTAAGATAAATAAAATGTAAAAAAAAATGACATAACAATTTAAAGAATACAGAAATAAACAATACCCCCAATCCGGACCCTCTAGTATACACGAGAATCTGGATGGAAACGCAGAATATAGAATAATTATTTAAGGACAGTAGAGAGTGATACATGTACATTGCTAAAACGAGAGAAAAATAATACTTGTTTAAGAACACACACATGAAACACCGATGGCTGTTGAAACAGTAACGGATTGCGATGTACTTATATTGGTGACAAAATCTAGAAGTTTACATGCGGACAACTATGGTGACAGGTTAATGCCATTTTGCGTTTTAGCGCTTTAGCGTTTTCGCCTTACATATTCTATATGGCGAAAACGCGAAATTGCAAAGTCGAAAACGCAAAAACGCGAAACCGATTTCTCGTTTTCGACTTCGCGTTTTAGACTTCGCGATTTCGCGTTTTCGCCCTATAGAATATGACAGCCGAAATCGCGAAAAGGCGAAATGGACTTCACCGGCCACCATAGACAACTGTAGTACTCCTCTGCACTTATGTAGAAAGGAACTAAACGGAATAAAATAAATTGAAACTTAAAATAACCAAATGTAGCTGCATTCGCTCCTTTCCGTTTACTTCTTTAGAGTGATTTGTAAACAACATATGATTAAGTAATAGAAGAAAAGAACAAATTGGATGATGCTGACGAATCAGGGTTTAACGTCCAGTGACAAATACCATGTTCATATGTGAACGAGAACACGTTATATGTACCCTGTGTTGTATTAGAAAGACACTTTCAGTCGGAATTGAGAACGTGCTACTTCGAACAGAAACAAAAAGTAAGGCTGATTGAAAACGTCAATAAAAAATTCATGCATATTCTAGAGGCCAATCCATATCACGCTTTATTGAAGTGACACACCCTTCAATAAAATGCAAAGAAAGTCAAAATAAAAATGCTCTTTCTAGGATACTGTGGCACCGTATTGTCATTTTTGTTTACTCAGTAACATCTCATTCTTAAATTTTTCAAGGGGAAAATATAAAGGTAGCAAAATTATTGTCGTGGCTAAATAACTCTTAACTGACACAACTTCAATTGTCCAACCCATTAACAGACTTTATTAATTAACTGGAGCTTATTTGACTAAATACGAGTAAAACTGCCAAATCGATAATTTTGTCCTATAAGGCCAATACGGATTTTTCCGTATTGGCCCGGGTTTAGCAAGCCCAATATTAGCATATTCGATTAGCTCTAGACTAATCGGTTGAAATCCCGATAACTCTAGAGAACTACGGCTAGTGTCGTCTGACAGGAGAAAATGACAACAAAACGATGGAGCAATAGCTCTATAAAAAATATAGATGATGCGATGGATGCGTTAGTTGAAGACTATTTTCACTACGACGATTTATCTAATAGGGAGGCAGAGTACATCAAGAGAAATCTCGCGGATGTCAATGGGGAAGGAAATTTGATTGTCCAGTGACAAATTTAAATTTATTAATTTCTAGAGAACTAAGAGTTATGGTAGCTTATTAATATTCTTTTTAATATCTTTATCAAAGACATTTTTGCTAACCTATCATGTAAAAAGTGTTATGGTAGCTTATACAATGTGTTGTCATATGTGTTTAACAAATCTTGGGAAGAAGGAAAACTTCCAAAACCTTGGAAACTAGCAAATGTTAAATTTATAAGGAAAATGGGAAAGTCAACATATAATAACCCTTCTTCATATCGTCCAATTAGTCTCACAAGTATACTGGGTAAAGTTATGGAAAGAGTAGTAACATCTAGACTAGAAGGTTATATAGAGACCAACTCCATATTGGATCCAGAACAAGAAGGGTTTCGCCACTATCGCTCTACTGAAAATGCCTTGTTAAGTTTAACTCAAAACATCTTTAATGCCTTCAATAACAACGAATTTATATTAGCAGTCTTTATTGATCTTGAAAAAGCATACGACAGTGTTTGGAGGGAAGGACTTCTCACAAAACTTTATGATAACGGTGTTAAAGGTAACATCTGGAATTGGATTAACAATTTTTTAAAGGAAAGACAAGCAAGGTGTGTGATTAACAACCATAAAGGAAGCTGGTTTGAAACCAAAATAGGTCTCCCACAAGGATCAGTTATAGCTCCACTTCTTTTTAATATCTTTATCAAAGACATTTTTGCTAACCTATCATGTAAAAAGTGTAAATTTGCTGATGATGGTACTGTATGGATAAATGGAAAGAACTTGAATGACATGGAGAAACAGGTACAAAAGGATCTTAACATAATCCAGGATTGGACCAAAAAATGGAGAATTAATTTGAGTATTGAGAAAACAGAATATTGTATCTTTTCAAGGAATGGTCCAATAAAGAAAATGAATTTACAACTAGAAGGTAAATTGTTAAAATATAACTGTAATCCAAAAATATTAGGAGTCACGTTAGATGAAAAACTATCATTTCTCAAACACATCGAAAATGTGGAACAAAAGGCACATAAAGCAATTAGCCTACTTAGAATGATCAAAGGAGTTGCAAAAGTTTCTACAAAAATTCTACTTCAAATTTACCAAAGTATTGTCCTTTCCAGCTTAGAATATGCAAGTAGTGTTTGGCAGACCTGTGAAACCAATATAACAGACAAACTGAACAAAATTCAACGAAAGGGATTAGCTATATGCCTTAATGTTACTCCAACATCAAGTGTAGAGACTTTGGAAGTAGTTTCTGGAATCCTACCAATACATCTGCGTAGAGAAGAAATTGCAACTCGTACACTTGCAAAAATTAATTCGTATGATATCTCCATTCCAATAAAACAAATCCTGGATGACTGGAAAACAATTGACATCCCTGAAAAATATGTATCTCCAGTGGGAAAAATGATTCTTCAGGCAGAAGACATGAAGGTATGTACAGGTGTTGATGTAAATGGTATAGAAGCAGAATTTGAGTTTAATGGGATACGAAGATATAAATCTCCTCCAGATTATTGGAAAAACCTTGGAAATTCCAAATCAAGATCAACAGACCAAAAAAATGTTGGAAAACTCATTATAATGGAAAAACTAAGTCATCTTCCTGCAAATTCATGTATAGCATTTAATGATGGGTCCTGTCTTGGTAGTCCTGGCCCTGTAGGAGCAGGTGCTGTCATCTTTCCATCAAATAATCAACCACAAATTGAAATTAGTAAAGCTGTATCCAAGAAAGGATCAATACTACTCGGAGAACTGATCGCCATTAAACTTGTTGTTGACCACTTTTTAATATCAGAAAACAGACAAAACACAGACTCAATTACACTTTTTTCAGATAGTCAGACCTCAATTGGAATTTTAACTTTAAACTGGAAATCAGAGAATTACATCAAAGTCATAAGAGAAATTAAGAAAAACATGAAAGTATTAAAGATGAATGGAATTCCATTAAATTTTGAATGGACACCTGGTCATGCTGATATCCAAGGAAATGACATTGCTGATTCACTGGCCAAAAAAGGAGCTAAAGAAGCTGAAAAAATAGAAGAACCATCAGAAGTAACCAGGCAGGATATAAAACGTGCAGCAAGAGAAAGTGTTTTAAGAAAATGGCAGAACCAATGGGAATCAAGTCAACGTGGCAGAAATTATTACAATTATCATCAAAATGTCTGTCAGAAAATACCAAAAGATTTACCATCCAAATGGTCGTTTTCAATTACTACTAGTTTGAGAACAGGTTATTGTGATCTAAATGATTATAAATCCAAAATTATACCATCATCAGACAAAAACTGTTCCTGTGGAGAGCCAGAAACTGTAGAACACTATCTTTTACATTGTTCTAACTATGAGGAGGCTAGAGAGAGAATGAGAACATCTATTTACTTTATTACAGGAAATATACACATGGATTTAGACACCTTATTAGGAATCGATGAAGAAGACATTAATAGAGACAATCGAAATGAGATATTGTGCCATCTGGAAAATTATTTAACGGAGTCTGGTAGATTCAAAAACACTATACAGCAAAAAACACTATAAATCTATATCAAAATTAAGTCAAAATTTTTTAAGCAGCAGCCACAATTTCAATTAAGTACATGAGTGAACATTACATATGTGAAGAAACTACAAAAGAGGAAACGTACACAAGTGTTTACAGTGTCATTTGGGACACTTACTAAAGACTAAAGACTCCCAAATGAAATTCTGCAGGACATTGAAAATGCACAGAATCATGAGATTGACGAATCAGACAAAGAAAATAGCTCGAGTAGCAAGAGGTTTCGCTCTGTCACTGATGAAGACACTGACTCTTTTCTAGCTTTAAGTGTTAACAAGAACACAAAAACTAAAACAAAGAGTGACTTGAAAGTGATGCTGGATTTTTTCATATCTGTTGGAGAAATGCGTGATTCAGTGGAAATACCTGCCAAAGACTTGGACAGTCTGTTATCAAGATTTTTTCTTGGAGTCCTGAAGAAAAATGGTGACGAATATGAGCCTGACTCTTTATCCTCTATGTTCAACAGCTTGGATAGACATTTGAAGGACTCAAAAAGTAGTATAAGGTACGATTATTTTCATGTAGATTATTTGATATCTGTGAGACATGTAACTCCCTTGTCTTGATATAGCATGATAGCCTTTGCATTATTCTGTCAAGCATTATGACTCGAATATTCAGTGCCAATATTTTAATTTTAGCCTTGTGTCATTTTTTTTGGTAAAAACTATATATATCATCTGGGTCAATGTGGTTTTGATGATCTTAAGCTTGTGTACAATGAATATTCCTTGGTTTCTCTTTGCTATAAGTATAAAACATGTACATACAAAAATTACATGTCAGATATTATGCATATCTTTTCTTTAATGTTTCAGTATTAAAAAGGATCCTGAGTTCAACCACACAAGACGGGTATTAGAAGCGAAGCGAAAGGCATTAAAGTCATTGGGCAAGGGCAGTAAGCCAAACAGAGCTGAACCTTTGACGACTGAGGAAATCCAAATCTTGAGGGAGAAAGGCGTTATTGGAACACGTAAGTTTAAAAAAAATGTTGTATTCCAGCGTGTCAGTCAGTAACTTTTAATTAAACATTTTTCTAACCTTGTGGCAAACAAATTATTTTATTTCCTTGTCGCCCTCTATCCATCCCTGATTATTAAATGGTTGTTCTAATAAAAAATGTTTAAAATACACATAAGGTCTTGAACAATGAGAGTGTCTCCAGAGGTCTTTTGCATTTTGATACAGTATTTGTCCTTTAAATACTATTTTAAGTTGGATATTTACATTAAGATACATGTATTTTAGTTAAGTTCTTTTTTTTTCTTTTTCCAGAAAACCCTGATGCATTACTGAATGCTGTGTTTTTAAATAATGCAACATACTTTGGTCTACGAGGTCGACAAGACCATGTTAACATGACATGGGGAGATGTCAAGTTAAAAGCTACATCTGATGGAAAGGAGTATTTGGAATTTAATGGTGAGATTATGTTATGATTTCCATCATTTAAATAGTTGATATTTTAAATCTTTTAGAAATCACAGAATATATACTTCTGTGGATAATGGATGTACATGTACAACAGTCCTGACAAAAGTTGGTAATTTGTGCTTTTAAGGATATTAACCATTGTTTTATATTTATCAAAACAAATCTTATTTACTATGCAATACATGTTTTTTGTTATATAAAAGTGAAAGTTTTGTACAGACAGGAAGGATAATTCTTCTTTAAATATTGACATAAGCATACTTTTTTCAGAAAGAAGCACCAAAACCCGTAGTGGAGCAAAAAGCAGGGATTTCCGGGATATTACGCCAAAGATTTTCGGGGAAGGAGGAAGTAATTGCCCTATTCATGTTTACAAGGAATACAAACGGCATAGACCTCAAGACACATTAACTGATGAACATAGATTTTATTTGAGGCCTTTAGATAATAAACATGAGGAAATATGGTACACTCGCCAAACCATAGGCAAAGATAAATTAGGTAAAATGGTAAAAAATATGGCAGAAAAAGGAGATCTTCAAGGAAGAAAGGTTAATCATTCGGGACGTAAAACTTTTGCTACCACACTACTTCAAAATGGTAGACCTGCCAATGAAGTTGCTCAATTAGGAGGCTGGAAAGGCATTAGTACCTTAACTCATTATTCAGTACCGTCTATTGAACAACAGCAACAAGCTTCTCACACAATATCTAAGGTCATGTTGCCGAACTCAGATTTACAGACGACATCAGATTCAGAGGAACCTTGTGAACTTTCAAACTCAAATACATTAGTTCATAATAATTTAAATGCAAATGTATCAAATACAAATAATCAAACTGCTAACAAACATGACAACCCAATGGCCATGTTTGCAGGTGCAACTATAACAGGTGGTGTTTTCAATATTAACATATACTCAGGGGAAAGAAAGAATACTATAAACTGCAGCCAAGAGCTTTAATCTGAAAACTAGATAAAAACATGTTTTTTACTTGTTGTGTTTATTTACTGTTGATTATTTAATAAAATTGTTACTATTTTATTGTTTTGATTAAAATCCTCAATTTTCATTGATACATATTCAAATCACTACTATTGAAGCCCTGAATGTCAGATTTTCACACTATTTTCAATCTTCATATTGGCCCGGCTAGAGTTCATATTGGACTGGTTAATTAATAAAGGTATCATTGCGTAACAATTTTCATATTGGCTTAGTTATAGGTCCTCGGGCAGCCATATTGGCCTTCGGCTTCGCCTCAGGCCAATATGGTACCCTCGGACCTATAACTAAGCCAATATGAAAATTGTTACGCAATAATACCATATTATTCCAATAATTTTCACTAAAACGTGGTATTATTCACGTTATTTTACAATTTATTTTTTAGAACCACAGTACTATTTGTTGTCCTTTAAATGATATCTAAATTTGTTTGTTTCGCCTTTTATTAAAAAAAATTGCTATGCGTATAAGCATTAATACTACATGCTTGCGCGACGCCTTTTAGTTTTACTGAAAACTGCCGAGACTATGAAATGTTTTTACAAGTGCAAAATGTTCTATGATAGATAACATTTTGTCAGACACTTTTCTTTTTTTGATTTAGTTCTTATAACATGCCAAAAATCTGTATATTTAATAGAGTTTAACATTAATTTAAGCGTTTTACTCTTAACAGACGTATAACCAACCTGATTAACAGACCAATCGCCCATATAGCCGCATACTCAATATAGATTAACCGACCAATCTCTCGGTTAGCCGAGTGTCGGCCGTGAAAAAGGCGAAGAAATATTTACATACATGGCAGTGTTAAAAAAATCTATAAGTATTTATTTTGTCACATTTCAGTATATGGGACTTCCAAACTGTTCCCTTTGTTTTGAAGGTAGTGAAGTCAGCAACTGTAGTTTCAGTTTGTTTTCTTTTTTTAACGGGCTCGGACATTTACCAAACTGAATAAAATCATAACAGCTGATTTCTTATCCCTGCAAAGTAAAACTTTGGATGGCTTGCTTGCTTTGTTTGTATAGTTGTCTATACAAGCTTTGGAAATAAAATTGACATCTTCAAACTATATCTATAGGCATAGTTTAACTTGTATATTTTATATTTTGTACAATATCACAAACAAAACAAGCAAGCTTACCAAAGATTTGCTCTACATGCAATAGTAAATAAGCTGTAATGATGTTATCCATATGTATTTGCGACATGGTGGAAAATCTGATATGTTCTGTGAAAATTGAAGCGTTGGATCTATAATAAAAAAGAAGATGCGGTACGATTGCCAATGACAAGTGGGGGGGGGGGGGAATCTACGTCATCATGCAGGGTGTCGGCGATTGAAATTGGACCACCATTTTTGCCGATATCCTGCATGTTGACCCAATTCCTAAAACTGGTATCGAAGTGTTTGCAAAATTGAGATAACCAATAATATTGAGCGATGGCTCATTTATTTTCCTACTTTATATAGTCTTTGGTGGACTATTTTGTATAATCATAACCCTCATATAACTGGCATAATAAGTAACATTCTTACCTTGAAGCGACAAAATGGTGGTCCAATTTCAATCGCCGACACCATAATAAGTAACATTCTTACCTTGAAGCGACAAAATGGTGGTCCAATTTCAATCGCCGACACCCTGCGTGATGACGTAGATACCCCCCCCCCCCCCCTTGAATGAGACACCTGTCCGCAAGAGACCAAAATGACACAGAAATTAACATTTATAGATCATCGTATGGCCTTCAACAATGAGCAAAGCCCATACCGCATAGTCAGCCATAAAAGGCCCCGATATGACAATGTAAAACAAATCAAACTAGAACTAACGGCCTTAATTATATAAAAAAAAATGAACGAAAAACAACACATTAACAAACGACAACCACTGAATTACAGGCTCTTATACAAACCTATATATTTTTTTTTTTTGATGGGATAGATTTCTTCTCCTTTTCTATATTTAATTGGGCCGGTTTTTTGTTTTGTTTTTGTTTTTTTGTTTGGATTGTTTTACACAAGTAATTTTGGGGTCATTTATAGCTTACTTTTCATCATTGAACCTATAACTATTTACTTTACTAGATTATGTCTTTGTTTGAAAGATGTCTCATTTGGCACTCGTACATCATCTTTTTATTTCTACATACAAAGCACGTTTTAGAAGAAAAAAATAATAGGTAATATAGCACCCACTATTATCCAGAGACTAAATATTGGAGATATTTTACATATGTCAACAGGACAGCAGCCGAACGATGAAAAACCTCTGAGGTATATTTTGTGATGAAATTAGCAACAAACGGACATTATCGATGGATGAAACTATACAAAATGTATTGAGCTATATACCGTATCTGCTCAGTGGCGGATCCAGGGGGGATTCCGGTGGATGGACCCCTTATTTTTGGACGATCAATGCATTTGGATGTCATTTGGATGTGGACATGTAGTTGGAACCCCCCTTTTTTTTTGTCCAGGGTTAGGACCCCCTTTTTTAAAATGGCTGGATCCGCCCCTGCCGCTTTCATAACACTTATTTTTAGCATACTGAATAGTATGATGTTCTTACTTTTAGTTCAGGTCCTGATAAAAAAAAATATTACACATCCAGTACAGAAAGAAGTGTTTCAATGAAAGTTTTCGTGTTTTTCTAGGCAGAAATGATTTTGGAATGACATTATACAGGTTTAAAAGAGCTCAAAAAAATTTCATAGTGGACAGTGGTCATATCATCTGAAATTTCCGTAAAATTATTGCACAGGTACTATGGAAAAAACCTGTTCCACAACTTTAACAAGGCGAAAAAGAAAGTCGAATAGTGAAGCCCGTAAACAATAATTTTTTAATCTGAACATGTAAATTGAAGATTATGTTATATATTTTACAATGATCACATTCGCAGAACAAAAACATATATTTTGAGAATCACAGACACTATATTAGTTGACAGTTCTTCCACTAATTCCACGTGCTTTAAGTATGTAGTAAACTCGTAGTAGCCCACAATGCATTGTAGCTCAGTGAGTCGATTGGTCAGTTTGTCAAGGCCGTATTGGCCTTGTGTTTGGGAAATTACTATGCAAATATATTCTGACGTAAAGAAATCTAGAGTTCTCGACCTGTTCATGAGCCACGTGCATATCCCAGCTAGTACAAAATATAGATATGCCGTTCAACGAAAAGAAGACTAGCTAAAGTTTTATTTCACAAATTGACCCGTGTATATTTGCTATCACATAAGAAACACGAAGAGTGCCACATGTAGAGCAGGATCTGCTTACCCTTCCGGAGCACCTGAGATATCCCCTAGTTTTGGTGGGGTTCGTGTTGTTTTTTCTTTAAGTTTTCTATGTTGTGTCATGTGTTCTAATGAGTGTCTGTTTGTCTTTTTTCATTTCTAGCAAGGCGTTGTTGGTTTATTTTCGATTTAAGAGGTTGACTGTCCCTTTGGTATCTTTCGTCCTTCTTTTATACAGATAGCAAAAAAAGTGATACCTATAATACAGCATACTAGTACATATATATCCACAAGAGCAACTTCAATATAGTTTTTTTTTTATTATTATTTTTCACAGAGTTCTTTACTTCCATACAACACATGTCTGCCTACTGATCCAACTGTTGTATTTAGATATTTGATATCATTAAAATCGTGTGTAAATTTATAAAATCGAATATATAAATGTATACCATAGTTTTTCGACCAATCGAAATTCTTCTCAAACAGCAGCGGAAGCTGTTGCCAACTAGGTCTTACAAACGTTTTATTTTCAACATGAATTAAGTCCGGGTACTTTTTAGATAACAAAAAAGGCACAATTGTTGAATGATATCCCCACTGACTTTTGTCGTACGTTTTGTATTGGGAATACCAAATGTTTAGGAAAGTTGCGTTTCTCTCTGCAAGAATTAGACCATTACTGAGATTATAATCAACTGCACGACTCAAAGTAACTGGATATTTTCGTAGTGGATCCAGAGATCGAAGTATAATCTCATCTGTGTCAATGTAAATTCCTCCAAACCCTGCAACAGAGATAATATAAGTAGATGTCAAGTGATACAAGTAGGTGTCACGTGATACAAGAAGATGTCATATGCACACAGACATAGTTTGATAAGTCATTTCAGTAGAACAAAGTTGAATATTAAAATGAGGTGAAAAATTAATCAATAAAAACAATCACATTTTCTATGATCTCTTCTATCATACGCGTCGAGTCCACCCACTAAGCATCATTTTGGAAATGTAATGATTTTATCATACTATCAACATATAAATTAACTGCTTCCGGTTATTATCGCATGCCTTTTCGTAACGTTATTGCATGATCGGTGTGAGGTAAATAGGTATGTGTGATCGGTGTAAGGCCAATATGTATGTGCGATCGTTGTGAGAGAAAAAAAAGTGTGCGATCGCTGTGAAGTCAAAAAGGTAAGTGCGACTCGTTAAAGACAAAATGGTATGTGCGATCGCTATGAGGCAAATAGGTATGTGTAATCGGTGTGTGCGACCGATGTGAGACAAATCGGTATGTGTGATCAGTGTGAGACAAATGGGTGTGTGTGATTGGTGTGAGACATATAGGTATGTGTGACTGGTGTGAGACAAATATGTATGTGCGATCGGTGTGAAGGCAAATAGGTATGTGTGATAGGTGTGAGACAAATAGGTATGTGTGATAGGTGTGAGACAAATAGGTATGTGTGATCGGTGTGAGACAAATAGGTATGTGTGATCGATGTGAGACAAATAGGTTTTTGTGATCGATGTGAGACAATGGATATGTTCGATCTGTGTGAAGGCAAATAGGTATGTGTGATCGGTATGAAGGCAAATAGGTATGTTTGATCGGTGTGAGACAAATAGGTTTTTGTGATCGGTGTGAGACATATATGTATATCTGACTGGTGTGAAGGCGAATAGGTATGTGTGATCGGTGAGAGGCAAATTGGTATGTGCGATCGTTGTGAAGCAAATATGTATGTGAGATCGGTGTGAGGCAAATATGTATGAGTGATCGGTATGAGGTAAATAGGTATGTGTGATCAGTATGAGGTAAATAGGTATGTGCGATCGGTATGAGACAAGTAGGTATGTGCTATCGGTGTGAGAAATATTTATGTGTGATCGGTGTGAGGCAAATATGTATGTGTGATCGGTGTGAGACAAATTGGTATGTGTGATCGGTATGAGGTCAAATAGATATGTGTGATTGGTGTGAGGCATATAGGTATGTGCGATCGATTTGAGGCAAATAGGTATGTGCTATAATGTATCGGTGTGAGGCAAGTAGGTATGTGCGACGACCAATGTGAGACAAATAGGTATGTGTGATCGATGTGAGGAAAGTATGTATGTGTGACCGGTGTGAGACAAATAGGTATGTGTGATCGGTTTGAAGGCAAATAGGTATGTGCTACAAAGTATCGGTGTGAGGCAAGTAGGTATGTGCAACCTGTGCGAGACAAATAGGTATGTTTGATCGGTGTGAGACAAATAGGTTTGTGCGATCGTTGAGAAAAAAGTATGTGCTTTCGTTGTGAGACAAAAAAGGTATGTGCGATCGGTGTGAAGCAAATATGTATGTGTGATCGGTGTGAGACAAATAGTTATGTGTGATTGATGTGAGGCAAGTATGTATGTGCGATCGGTTTGAGGCCACAAGGTTTGTGCGATCGTTGTGAGAAAAAAAGGTTTGGGCGAACGGTGTGAGGCAAACAAAGGTATGTGCGAACGGTGTGAGGCAATATAGGTACATGTATGTGCTATCGGTGTGAGGCAAATACGTATGAGTGATCGGTGTGAAAATAATAGGTATGTGCCACCATGTACTCACTCTGTAAAGCCTGTATTCTGGCGATATCAGCTTTGTGTTCAATATAGCCAAACGGTTTTCCGAATATATCTTCCGGGGGACTTCTTTGAACATGCACCATATTTGGCACCAAAGTCAATAGATATTCCCAGTATCTTCCGAATGGAAGATGGTCTCCATGTACCAAAATAAGACACGGGTCTAAAAATCTACTTGCACTAAGAAAGCTAAGAAAATGATAAAAATTCATTTCTCGTTTAGAAAACCAAATGTAATGAACTAAGTTTGGGACCGGTTCTTTATCGTGACAATTCTCCATTACAAATGTCTGGAGGCATTCGGAATTTTCTGGAAAAACCTGAACTGGTTCCATTCCAGTCACATTTTCAAGTTCCATAACAGGCTGCATCGTCTGACAATTGATACGAGGTTGCGCATGCTCCGACACATTTATTTTATCCGGCATATTTGCGCATGGTATTTTACAATTAAAATTCCAGTTATCCGAATTTTCCTCCGGACATCTAAACGAAGTTTGATTTTTTGTTCTTTCTTCATGAACATGATTGGTTAAAGTAGTGTTCTTTGGTTCATATGTCTTGTCCCTTAACAAAGCAGTGTTGTTAGATACGCGTACAGGAGTGGAACCACCATCTGAAGCTCTCTGGTTATCTGAAACTAGAAAATAGATATGAGAGAGAGAATGGAAGAGAAAATATATATGAAACAGAGTAGGAAATAGAAAATGCGACTGATACAAAATTAAACAAAATGCTACATAATTTTATATATAACTATGATAACCATAAAATAGAAAAATAAAACTGAAACAACAATCAAGAGCTCTCTGTTTATCTAAAACAAGAAAAAAGATATGAGAGAGAGAAGGAAAGAGAAAATATATATGAAACAGAGAAGGAAATAGAAAATGCGACTGATATATTATACAAAATGCTACATAATTTTATATATAACTATGATAACCATAAAATAGAATAAATAAAACTGGAACTACAATCAGGAGCTCTCTGGTTATCTGAAACATATATGAACAAGAGAAGGAAATAGACAATCTGACTGATATATTGAACAAAATACCAAATAATTTGACATAATTAAAACCATGATATAAAAAAGATAAAAATGGAACGCACTATCTAGAGCCCTCTGGTTATCTGAAACAAGAAAATAGATATCAGAGAGAGAAGGAAAGAGAAAATATGTATGAAAAAGAGAAGGAAATAGACAATCTGACTGATATATTATACAAAATACTGAATACCTTCACGTTTAACCATGTGATAATACAAAAAAAAACTCATTTAAAAGACAATCCGGATGACATATTTTTGTTAAAATTATGAATGAAACCAAATTAATTTTGATCATCATAATTTGTTTTCGTTTTCCTTAAAGTCTTGTGGCAAGATATATATGCATATTCATGACTATCTGAAAAGAAAATCTATTGTATTCATAACCTTTTTTCCCATATAAATCTGTTATCTGTATTTGATGTACGGCTTTAATTATTTGCCAGTATTGTCCAGTTTAAAGGCAAGCCTCGTGGTTTAAATATCAAAATTAACTGTCTCGAGTGGTGAAATATCGTACAGACTTGTTGCAGTGATGGAATCTATATGTCATCGTGTTACATGTAACATACTTAAGTTATCGAGTGATGCCAAAGTGAGGTCGCGTCGTAACATAAACAAGAAGTTGTAATTTTAATTATTTTTAGAACAGATTCAAAAGCATTTTGGAAACGGCCATTGTGTGCATGAACATAATGCATGGGAAATTAGACGAACATCTGTTCTGATGCGTTATCGGTGCTCTTTGCTAAATATTTACTGACACATTGGCAATTATACTTACAGCTGTTTTCCTAACGTAATATGTAGGTTGAAGGTTTGGTTGGCTTACTTGCTTTGTTTGTATCAATATTTGCTCAAGCATTCAATAACATCAAACAAACTAACCTCAAATCTATCTGTTAATTATAATTTAAAACTCAATTAAAAGCAAATAGGTATAAAAACAATGCAAGCAAGCCAATCAAACCTTTAAACTACATGCATTAGGGAAATAGCTGTAATCAACTAATTTCACAGTGAGGTAACTCCTTTAGACTACTTTTAAAAAAAGAGGAGCAGTGGCACTGTTGATGTCTATTTGTGTGCTTCTAGCATGTACAGTAAGCCAACTAATTTTCGCGTGTGATTTATTTTTGCGACTTTCGCGAATAAAAAAATAAATAAAAAATCAATCACTGTAGGATCTTAAAAAGTTTCCTCAAATAAATACACCACGAAGATAAAACATTTGCGATATCAACTCGTGCCCCGGTAGACTGGAAAGGGCGAAGTGAAAAAAAAAGTGTCCGCGAAAATAATTTGGTATACAGCAGTCACTACATCCGATCTACAAATTCAGAATTTTTTTAGAGTCATTAATGAATTATGCTTTTTAATTATTTCAAATACTAGTTTTCATAATATAGGTTTAAAAAATAAATAATATTGAGGAACAAATATGATTCCTCCACTTTTGAAAAATAAAACCTGGATACTTACCCCTTATGTCAAATATGGACTGTTCCGCTCGTGCATCAAATAGTTCTAAATTAATTCCAAATTGTTTGATTCCAATCATGAAAAGTAGGCCGAAAACTAAGAAAATAATTAAATTTCTCATATTATTTCTCATATGTCATCTTAGTATATATACAATTGCGTATGAAATAAAACCCACATCTGTTGTAATGGTGTATCTTTAATTTATGCAAGAGGATGTATAAATTATCCAGTAATAACCAGAAATAAATTGGACAATGTAAATCAATGCATCAATGTCAAATTTATACGAGGAATTTCATCTTACATGCATATGAATAAATTATGGATTAAGTTTTATTTGCTTATTGTCCGGATGCAGAACAAAAGTTAAAGGTTCGCTATTATTGTTTTTGTTTTACTTTGTCAGTAGACCGAATTCTTCTGTCCCTATAATGCATATGTTGTGCAATATAAAAAAATAAAAAATAGCAAAATAGCAAAATCAATAAAAAGCAATTGTAAATTAGGAAATATATGCATTATAGGGACAGAAGAATTCGGTCTACTTTGTCAGATATTAGGAATTTCTGATTTTTATGCATGATATTGCCAATACAAATTTTGCCCACTAACCCTTACTTTTCTTTTCGTAATTTCTATTTATATTGTTGAAAAAGACTTTTTTAAATCTTATTTAATCCGTGTTATTTTTTGATAGTTGTGCAAAAAAATATAAATAGAAAATAGCAAAACCAATAAAAAGTCCGACCTAGACCAAAATGAAGCTGATTTCAGCAACTATTGCGTCTTTGTTCGTTCATTACGGTTGATGCCAATATAGATAAGTTTGTATTTGTTTTTATTGATTATTTGATAATTGCAGTGCATGAGCGTTGGGTCAATAGGAATTCAGTTACACAACTATTATAGGCGATTTAAACTAATCGAGTGGACCGTATCAAATGGAAATATATTTTCTAGTTGCATAGGTGTGTCTCAGTCGGAAACCAGGTTGAAATAGAACAAAAGAATCGAAGCTCTTTGTTAGAGAAGGCGATAAATGTTTACTGTATTGTTTACTATAGTGACAAAATTTTTAAAAGTTAATAGAAACAAACAAAATTGCAATTTTCTTCTCAATTACGAGGTGTTTTAATTTTCAAAACACCATTTGCATAATTTTTCAATTTATCTAGTACATAGTTAAGCAGAACAACTAGATATCAAGTCGACGACATGGGTATCTTTCAAGTTGGATGAAGAAAATGCATAACCTCCGATTTTTATGAAAAAATTACCACGGACTGAAAACATATCAATCTATTAGTTCAGTAATTTTCGTGTCTGCCCTTCCATTGTGTGACTGAAGAAAAAATTCCAAAAATGGGTAACAATTGTATCGAAAAGAGAAAATCGAGTGCACCTTTTTAAGTAAGGGCGTGTTTGAGTTGAGTATTTTGTCTTGATATCGTACAAAGTAAGAATATTTCATACATCGTCTCGCCTCAGATTCTATCATTTTTATATATTAAAGCTACAGGTTGACTTTATAACACAAAAAAATCACAGTACTAAAAGATGAAATATATGGATCAAGTGAAATACCTATTTAATGAGTCACAAAAACAGAGAAGGTGTGTTCGAATAGCTATTTTTTTACTGAAAGTACTTGACGACAGTCTTTCAAGTTGCATATCTTCGAAAAATTCTAATTTTTTGTATGTGATTACTAGGGTTTATAGTCTTATACACTAAAAAAATCTCGTCTGCCCTTCCACGAAATATTTAATTAGAATTTTTTTAAATGTTTATGAATTTTCGAAAATTCCACCTGACAACCGATCAGACAATAGTTTTAAGTTGAATCAATGCAGACAAGATTATTAACTGATGCTCATTAGCTAGTTGATACATTTGTCTTTTAAAATATAACTGACATATAAGGATCGTAATGGTGCAATATGGATAAATTTATCGGTTTCCAAGAGCAATATTAGTAGCGCGTCATCCCTACAATGGCTTCCATTTCTACGATTGTGAAAATGAACTGGCGTAATGGGGAGATAATTTTGACGAAGTAGACTCCTGACTGGTCTGTACTCAAACAATCATTTTTGTCTAATCAGTTTTGTCTAATAACGCAAGGATATTTGGAAGGGGGGGGGGGGGGGGTATCATAAGTGGATGTACGATCTTTACGGCCCCCTGGATCCGACACTAATAGTAATTATGAACATTAAGCATTACTGAAGGTAAATGTCCTCTACACCTTTCAAGTGCATAAAGGAAGGGACAGGGGCCCAGGCTATTCTTATGGAGCAACATATATGGTAAATGCATTTTAACATGTCAAGCTCCTAAGTAACATTGACAAGTTCCCCCCACACTCCCTTTTCAAAACTGTTTCAGCTTCTGCGTTCTCATCTACATACAGACGGGGCAACACATGTAAAAGGCATTTGGTAATTATTATTATTAAAATATGTTAAAGTTTAATCAAATCATGGTCCCACAAGGAACATAATGAATACAAAGTCATTATTATACAATATATATATTCTAACAAGATACAGTAGAACTAACCTTCCACGAAACATAGAGCGAATATAACTCTTACGCACGACATCCTGGGCAGTATCGGTTACGATTTTGTTTATTTCTAGTATCCTATTAAATGCCATGCACGTAATTTACATGAAATATTTGGCGCGTAACATTATTCAGGGGGTTAAAACAGGTTGACTAGACCTTAAAATAACAATTTAAAATAATAAGATTTGTTTTTAGTTTTGCTGAATTTGTTCCAAAATAACGTGATGTTTTAAGGAAGTTTCTGTTATATATTTAATTAATTATTTAAATTATAACAACAAATTATGCTAAAACTATGTACATGTACATAGATATCCCGATTTGTATCTCAAAATGAGTTACCACTAAAAAAAAAATCCTATCATTTTCACTAAAATCAATATTTTTCAAAAAAGTATTACAATGTTTACTTCATGACTAATATGTCATAGATAGATGGGTATTACATCTTTGCTCAGTCGGAAAGCAAGCCCTTAGAAACGACAGTTGTTGCTACTTTCTTAAGACAACAATGGGACTGATATTAAAACCCGCCATTCTGAAATTGCGTTAATTTCACGGCAAAAAAAAATTGATATGACTTTTTTTGTATCAATTACACACATAATAGTTGTTACATAATTTGAATTATATAGAATCATATTCAAAACAGTGTAGCTGTGGCCATTGATTGACAACCTTAAATTATCCCATTGACTGGGGCAGATTAGGTGAACGTGTGTCTGTAACGACAACTGCTCACTACTTACTTATTATAGAATTTAAACTGTGGGGTCACCTAAGGTTCTTTACGCCTTTAATATTAAATTAGTTCGAAATTTTAATCAGGAATAACTTTATGTTTTGATTTATATTATTGATTCAATGTAAATATATTGACAAATACGACGTCACCTCAACAGTATTGATAAACTGAAATGATTCAACAAGCATGACATAAAATCTTGATCGTATGTATTTAGCGAGGAAAAGACTCGTTGCAATACACAATTAATGCATATACCTGTTACATTCGAATAAAATAAAACGCAAAATAGGCAATATGTTTAAATTTAAACGAATATTTTCAAATGTTTTATACTGTCGTTTTAATAAAAATAATAATCATGCAATATTGTTTCCTCCGTGATTAGATTACACACACACGCATCAATAAAGTTTAGATTTGTTAATTAAAACATGTCAAAGAGAGTTTCAGGTACACGTATAGACATAATAAACATGATAAACGTGTTGGTGACCCTCTGCTGTTGTTTTTTATTTGGTCGGGTTGTTGTCTCTTTGACACATTCCCCATTTCCATACTCAATTTTAAGAGTAGGTGGTCGACTTAGCCGATAGAGTGTCAGAAATTATGTGTGCAGAATAGGAAAATGATAATAAAAATGACATTTATCTGAAATATCGGCAAAAGATTAACCGTATTATAAGTTATGTTACATTTTATAACTGAAAATCGACGATGACGCGTCATATGCAATTACGTACTATAAAAAAGGAAATCAATTGGAGAGAGTTGTGCTTTGGACAGAAAAGATTTATAAAAGAAGAGAGAATTGTTCCACAAAGAGAAATCTTACCAAATGAATGCAGAGTTGAACGACTTATTCCCGGAAAAATAGAGAAAAGAAAGTTAGGCATTTAACCTTAGTTTGGATGAAGTTTAAGTGTGTCCTCTCTTTGAAATTCAAAACCACTTAAAATTATGTTAGTTAGTTGAAAACGAACTGACCATTCCTTTACTGGTTATATAAAGACGTACAATTTCCATTTATTTATTAAACATTCAAACTCGGAACTTGTTTGAAATAGTGGACATGGTGGACAAGCAGTTTTATCAATAAGAGATTCTCTGTTACCGTTTATACCATATATATAGCATCTGCTTCAAATATGAAAGCTCTTCTAACAGATATATGCTTAAAAGGGTATAGGGTAATATTTTAAGAATCCACATATTATAATAAAATAGTAGCCTTTTTTTTTGCCCTATACGCTTTGACACTTTTATGCCTTGATTTTTATTCTTCAAATTAAAAAAAAATCTGTAAAGTAAATATTTTTTTCTTACAAATTTGTTGATAGAAGAATTGTTTTTCAAATGGAGGGAATGAAATACATGTACATAATCTATCTCCACAAGAGAAGAAAATTGGTGTCTCATCCTTTCTTTAAAATTCCACCTAGAACGAATACGCCTGTTTATTTCGTTGTGGCATTCATTTTAAGAATTGAATGCTCTTTTTTGTAAATTTATTGGGGTGTACAAGCGTTGACCGAAGTACATTTAGTATGAAGCGCGGAAGCGCTTCATACTAAAAATGTGCGCACGGTCAACGCTTTTACAACCCTATAAAGTTACAAAAAAAAAGCATTCAATACTTATAATTACATGTTTACCTATAGAATCATGAAAACACGCCTTTTATCAAGTTTTTATTTCATTTACCTGTGCACTTTATTGTGGGACCTCGTGTCATCATGAATGAAAAGTTGCATTGTGTAATGCAATCGATTAAGGAATATCACGAGATTGCTAATTATCCAATCAGAATAACGTATTATAACGAAACATACATCTAATGTAATTATATGTTTATAGATAACTACATTCAACCCATACGCTCTTTCGTATTTATATTTAATTTTCATGAATATTTCAATAAACAATTTTATAGGAACACTTTTTCGTAATGTTAAATTATTTGCAAACAATTTTGAGGTTCTTTTCAAAGTAACATCATTGATTTGTATATATATTTATACATGATGCCGTGTTTGTTTGCATTGTCCACTTGTCGCGTTATCATAAAGTACATTCTTTGATAAACTCCCGCATAGTACATATACTTCTAATATATAAGGAGATAACCACATATCATTGATCACATTTTGTAAGCACCCCATCTCTTATATTTGCGTCTATGAGAGTTTTGTTTTTAATAAAATGCATTATATCAGATGTCTCGTTTATTCCAATGATGACGGATTTTTTGTATGAAGACAAATTGTGAATTTTTTTGTCCAGACAATTTTTTCATAATTTGGCGCTTAATGGCATAGACTCCCTTTTCTTTCCTTTGGTGTGAATATTTCGTTATTTAATTTTCTTTTAAATTTGATCATATCTATATATTATCTTTTTTTTGCAATGACTTTGTCAGTTTCTCTAGAGCTTGGGATGTCCGCTTAAGATCTTCCGCCTCTTTTTTTTTAATAGAAAGAGCTAGCGGACTACTCATGACATTCAAACGTAAAACTATAAACTTTAAAAGAATATAAAAGATTAATATATATATAATTTTGAATTGATTAACCATAGATCTTGCCTCAGCTGTGAAGAATGTAGGACAAAAAGTCACAGGACAAAAAGTCACAATTCATTGTTTTTCAGATTGTTGTCTTTGAATAAGCAATCTAATTAAATTAAAAATGAAATCCTTTAATTCGCCGTTTCAGAATCTAATGCATCCTGGGTAATATTTTCAAAAGCGTACACCAAAGCGTTTTGATTGGTTTAAAACGTTATAAACCATGGAAATTCAACCAATGACGTAACGTTATTTTAACTTTGGGGTACGAACAATGAAATTACCCATGATGCTTTAGATTCTGAAACGGCCAATTGCACCTGTTCTTGATGCGCGACATATCAGAACAGGAGCAATTAAAGGATTTATTTTTAATTAGATTGTTGAAGATTCAGATTCAATATTTTATTAAAGTCTCACTACTTGCAATACATAAATATACAGTACATACAGAGTATATACACACTATAAAACAGACAATACACAAATATAAATTACAAGTACCATTCTATTAAGAATTATGAGAGACTAAATGTTGAATAAGAAAACGCTTATTTTGAAAAATATTTTTGTATTTTGTATTGAACTATAATACTTTTTAACAAAATTATCAAGGAGATTATGTGACCCAAATTTTATAAAACTTTTAATTTTGATAAACATGCAGCAAAAAATGACGTTTTTTCCTCTATTCATGAACATTTGATAAATATAGAGTTATTTCGGAATAAAAATTGCATAATTTTTAATGATTCTTATAAAATACAGAAATTACCGATTATTTAACAAAAAACAAGTTGTGTTTATCTTTTAAAACAAAAAAGTTATGTCTTTCTTTCGAAAAAGAAATTACTTACACAAATCTGAATTTTGAGCAAAAATACAAAATTTCGACCTCATTTTACTCAAAAAGTAGCACATGAATGTATATTTTTTATTACATATTTGATTTAATCAGATAAAAAATAGCCTATATGCAAATTTTCATCAACTTGTAAATACAGGTTCAAAATTGTATCGTATGCCCTTAACCAAGTTTTGTTAAATACCTTCTATATACACCAGAAATCGACGATTCACGTCTGGCGTTATCAGCTCGCAACTTTGAATTGGCTATACAACAGAGGCTTAGAGGGAAGCACAATACTGTGATAATTAGATTTGACCTTGATGTTTTCAGACATTGTTTTGGTATAGAAAACAGTTACGTTTTACAAAGTTTGGATGATTTTGAAAAATTACCACTACACAAGAACTGGCATTACAACCTGAACGCCAGTGGACGTGGATTGAAAATTGCATTTCCATTAACAGTCAAACCCAAATTACATATGAAAAAAGTTTATATTTCTGAAAAAGACGTTGAGGATGATATGTGCCATTGAAGTATGTACTTTTGATCAGCTATAGTGTCCCGCAGAGAATTTTGTAAAACTCTTCTCCATACATGTGTTTACAGTCCATATATACCAGTCATGTCAGACGAATTTACGAAATCGGGAAAGAACGGAATGTATACTGTCCTGAAAATATTACTCCGTATATACATACGATCGTCTATCACATCCCATTTTACGTGTCAAATTACGGATAGATTTGAAAGTTTAGCGGTCAGGCGGTCGAAAAAGTTAATGACAGTATTAAAACAATATATCAAAAGAAAACTAATAGAATCATATTCAAAACAGTGTAGCTGTGGCCATTGATTGACAACCTTAAAGGGAAATCACACTATTTATAATACTAATAATGATTTATTGAAATTTTGCATGTAGAAAGTACATACTTATTTCAATATTTCGACGGAAAAAAAATTGGGGTCACCGATGTTGTTTTCAAGATATGACGTCATCAAAAAGTAAGGAATCTAGTTATGTCGAAATATAAAAATAGCGCTTTAAGTTGCTATTTTAAGGCAAAATTATTGAAAAACGATGTTTAACTGGTATAAATGAAACAGTCAATTGTAACTTTTACCTTATACATATTTATTTTTCTCAGTTTCCTTATTTTTAAAGGCCTTTGAACGTTTCCCGCCATTTTTAATTTCTATTTATTATAGATTATTCTTGAAATAAAAAAAAATCTACTAATGTTTTCCCCTTCAAACTTCTACATAAGTTGCAGCTTCAGGGGAGATTTTAAATGCATAAATAAAAAAGGGGGGTCACCGATGTTTTGAATCCGCTAAAACGGAAATAATCTTATTATCGAATTTTGGCGGGAACTATAACTAACGTTATAAAACGACGTTGCTAGCATAGGAGCATTTCTTGCAATGCTTGGAACTATTGGGTTGAATTAAACCCTTTCACCTAGAAAATATCAATGAATAAAAACAAATTCAAGGTATTTCGATTATTCATTGATATTTTTATCAAACTATCGAAATTTTTTAACATTACATACAGTAACAGTTTATTATAAAGTAATTGTCAAAGTTGAAGTCATCTTAATTTTTTAATTGCATTTGTCGTATAGGGAAAACGAATGTTTGCCTCATGCTGTATTAAAGAAATTATTTACGGCTTGCAGATTAAGAATCTTCTACTTCGTAAGACTGAGGGTATCCGGGCTGAAAAGTAACACGTTCCATTTAGACTGCAAAAAGAATGAATTCACTAGCTTGTCTGCACCGGGAAGATAAAACCTGAAATGCCGTGTTTAAAAAGCCACAAACTCGGCACTTTAAAAACAGCCCTTAATGACACCATTTTCGGAAGAAATTTAAAATTGGTTAACATTTCCGTAATTACACAACGCTCCATAATCGAACCAAATTAAGTTCGACTTACAGTTTTTCGAGTTCTATTTTGATTTCGAACATTTATTCCAGTAAGAGTTCTTGTTAAAGCTCGAGTTACACTTAGAAACTCCCGAGTTATACTGTAAGATAGATTAAAAATTCTGGTAAGAGTTTAAATTTTGAGATTCGATGAAATTAAGAGTAAGGTTGCAATTTCTATTTTCTGTTGGTGCAACTCTTTTTCTTTGAATGTTTATTCTTTTATCACATTTATCTTCATTACGGTATATGTACTTTTTTTTTTATCAAAACTGGTTAATAATAGTTAATTTAAAAATAACTGATTGAATCTGTGTGCTAATTTAAACACTCTCTGCAATATCATATTGGCCTTTAAAAAAAAAGAACCAACACCTTTGTATTAAAAAACTGGTTGTCCTTTTCAGACGTCATGGTCGGAATCCGACAATCTCACTGTATCACTGTCGACAGGCAAGAGAGCACATTGGGTGATCTGAACACGAACCTACATCTGAACTATTAATTACTATTTTTGGGTCTTTTTCCCATTGTTTTCTTGAATTTTGCAAAACTTTCAGTGGCAAATATTACATGAACATCATAACAAAACATTTGTCTATATGAGTGGAATATTCTTTCACGAGACTGACCATTAATGTGTTGGTTACTATTTAGAAGTACTCTGTTAGACATGTAACTCTAAATAAATACATGTGTGTGTGTGTTAAATATTTCTCTTGATGGAGACTTTTAAAGCCAATTGTATAGTACGTGTTCAATTTTTATGCGCTCTTTTACGGGACGTATTATGGTATATCGTTATCCGTCTGTTCGTCCGTCGTCAACATGTCGGACGCTTTAACCAATTGGCATTTTTGTGAATTGTTTATATCTATTGACGTGAGCTGCCTTTCGTTTTTTTTATGAATTTTAGATTTTATGTTTCCGAGTTATAGGGTTTTATTCATTTAAAAAAGGTGTTTGGTTTTTTTTTTTTACAGTTTTTGGACAATAACTCAATAATGCTTTCAGCAGTCCTCACGAAACAATGGTGAATTGTTCATATCTATTGAATTTAGCTCCCTTTACAATTTTATAGATTTTCGATTTTACGTTTCCGAGATATGGGGTTTTATTCATTAAAAAATGGGGGATTTTCTAGTTTTCATTTGAATTGTTTTACAGTTTCATTTCATGGCCTTTTATAGCTGACTATGCGGTATGGACTTTGCAGGCTCATTGTTGAAGGTCGTACGGTGACCTATAGTTGTTAATTGCTGTGTTATTTTGGTCTCTTGTGGATAGTTTTCTCATTGGCAATCATACCACATCTTCTTTTTTTTTTATAGGCATAGTGTTTGATAATTCCCAGATAGTGTGATTTCCCTCAAAACCGCTGCTCACTATATGTACTTGTTAAAGGCACTTAAACTGTGGGGTCACAAAAGGTTCTCAACACCTAAATAAAGAAATAAGAAAAACTAATCAGGAATAACACGATGTTCTGATTTATATCAATAATATAAATCAAAACATAAAGTTATTCCTGATTAATTTTTCGAACTATTTTAATATTAAAGCCGTTAAGAACCTTTGGTGACCCCACAGTTTAAATTCTATAATAAGTAAGTAGTGAGCAGTTGTCGTTACAGACACACGTTCACCTAATCTGCCCCAGTCAATGGGATAATTTAAGGTTGTCAATCAATGGCCACAGCTACACTGTTTTGAATACGATTCTAAGATGGATTGCACTATTGATACGATTAAAGTTAGAAAGCGGATAGAAAACTTATGCAGCGAAATGGAACGGGAAAGAAGGAATTATGTGAAAAAGAATGACGACTGGTGGGAACACCACATCCATGTAACCCGAGCACAAAAGAAGAAGAATGTGTCGAAAGAGATACAACCCGCAGACGAAAAGTTCCATGTACCAACGGTAAATTCCGTCACATCATCCTTATCAACCGACGAGGTTGTTGATTTTGAAGACCTGTCAGTCGAAGAAATTAAACAGAAACTGTTAGCATTTGGCATAAAAACAAAACTGCGGAAGAAAGAAAAACTAGTAGTTCTTTTAAAAGAAACTGTTGGCGGCAGAAAGTAGACATTTTAATACAAAGTTAACTTAACTTTAAATTGATTTAATGCGTGTTATTCCTTTTCGTTATTCACTACTTTTTGGTTGAAATTTATGGTAGATCCTTGATTGATTTAGTGAAAGTTGTCTACAAGATAATTAAAAACACTTTTGAGTAAATTTAGGCAAGAAATCAATGTTTCGTTACAAGGGTGGGGGTTTGGTCATGGAAGTTGGGTTTAGGGGGATGGGGGGGGTCTATGTTTTTACTTGAAAAAAACCAAGAACTTTATTTTTTAAGGTTATAAACATTTTTCAGTTAGTTCTCTGTGTTCCCTTTTTTTGCTCTTATATCAAAGAAATTGTACATCTTCATTCATTTAAATATCATAATATCATATGTTATCCTGTAAATAATGCCATTGTATCAGACATCTGTAGGGGTATTCTAGTAATATTTTTTTTAAGGATGTATATACAAAACAAGTTAGCCTCGTATACCGTCTTATCTTGAGTATTAAACTGAAAATATTGATTATAATAAGCAAAGTTTAACCTTCGTCCCATCATTTGATGATATCTGGGACATAATATATTGACAGTTTTCAATAGTCCCAGATGGTATTTATATGCTGTTTATCTTGTGTATATAAGCAAAAAAATGTGCTTTCTTTCCATTTTTGTTTTTGTTTTAACATTTCAAGCATTTACGTCACTAAAGTCTTGTAGGTTTAAACAAAAAAAAAGTTTTCTACGTTGCTGTTTGATCAATTTGTAAATGAATATATATTTATAGTTGTTTATATATTGATTCACAAATTTCGGAGGCTTTAAAAAAATTCGGCACGGAGTGGTAAATTTATTAAAGTTTGAAAATGTATTTTTAGATATTGTACTTTTATGGTTATAGACTTAGTTTTCTGTCATACCAAAAAAAAAAAAAAAAAAAAAAAACCAAGATAGTCTTTACTATCACCAAACGAAAATTTCTGGTCGTTAGCATGGTTTTATATGTTTATTAATATATTGTTATTAAGTTTTTATATAGTTGATATAGAAAAGATGTTTTGTGAATGCCAATGGGACAACTCTCTACAAGACACTAAATGTCACAGATATTAGCAAAGTCACCATAGACGGCCTTCAACAATGACCAAACCCTTACAACATATTTAGCTAAAAAAAATCCGAAACGACAAATGATTTTAAACTAGAAAACCAAGGGCTTATTCATGTACAATATAAAAAATATGTAACACAGCAGCAAACGACTACCACTGATTTACTGGATCCTGACATAGGACAGGCACATACATACCGAATGTGGCGTTGTTTAACATGCCAGTAACGGGCGCCCAATCCTTCCCTAACCTGGGACAGTGGTGAAACAGTACAATATAAGAAAAAACTATATAAATCATTTGGAAAACTAGCTCAGTCCATTTTATTACAATAGACTGCTTGATATAGCTAACCTTGTTTATCATCATGTTTATTGCATTGTAATAGTCTTGAAATAAACTGTCGTACTAGAGTAAACACACTTATCTTCTTAAATATTTGAAGTCACGAACATCGGCTGGTCAGTGTTTTCGTTATAACTTCAGTTTTTAGCAGAAATTTATGGCAGATCTGTGCTTGCTTTCGTTAAATTTATTAGAAACTTTGATATTGGCGATTAAGTGCCTGTTACATTGTATCAACTATTGTTCCGGACTGCCACTGTATTTATCCCTTTTTAAATGTCTACTTTTTATTTTTGTAGTTGGGTTGCTGACTTATTGACGTACACATCACCTATTATTCATAACAAAAACACATGCTGCTATAAAATGCTTATTTATTACATATTGTTCTGTTTAAGGGAGTAGAAATTATTTATTTTATAAACATGTTACAGACAGCCAGAACAAAAAAAGAATGTTTCCAAACTCTTAACCAAATATTCAAGTTATTTAAGAGACAAAAGAAACAAAAACAGGCCTTCAAATATTACCATTAAAATAAGTGATATTAGAACAAAAAAAAGCATATACACAAAAAAAAGCATAACACTATTCCTATAGAAATATGAATAAATCGGGGTATTAGAGTAAAAAAACACCATTAAAATCTAAAGTAGAATAAGATGACACGTAAATTGTTACATTTTACTAGTAAACTTGTCAAAACCGAAAGCAAATTTATTTTGCATGTTTATAACATAAATTTGAGATAAGAGACAAAAACTACAAGGTGTTAATTGCCAGACCTCGTTATGTAATCATGCACGCTGGGATGTTGAGATAGCTATGTGTACTCCGAGTTATCTGTTCTTGGTAGGAATTTTATCAATAAGATTGGATTACCTCCCTTAAACCGGACTAATTCTTGGCAATGATATTCAATATCCAACCGGCTGCCAGCAGTCAGTTCGATATTATAAGTTATATGGTTTGCTACTGCCCTAACTCGAATAATTCAAGCCCTTTCCGTGTCCGATTTTCTCCCACACGAGGTTGTAGCCTTCGTAGATCAGCGGAATATAACGACTGAATTATTCGGGTTACTACTGCCCCCCTTCGGATCCGTAGAGGGTTAGTAAAATCTATAGGGGGTGAGGTCGCGGAGGCCGGATCCCCTATGAATTTTATTCACCCTCTATGGATCAGTATGGGGTCAGTAGTTAACCGCGAACGAATTTATCGTACGCTAGTCTTTTTCTGCTGCGTTTTGTTGAAAAATAAACAATGAAACACAACATTATTACATGTAGATGAAGTCACCATTAACGCGTTATGAACCCTCTATGGAATTTACTAACCCCCCAGTACGGTCTCATACGGGGTCACCACGTGACGGTGTTAAACCAATCACAACGTGATAATTTACCCGCGTTGCGATAATCAAATTTAGTTGAAAATCATAAAACAATAAAGTATTTAATAACATTAAAAAGCATAATTTTCATAGTAGAAAGGAATAAAAAAGATACGTACAATGTAGGAAATCGTTTTATGACACCTTCAAGTTGTCTTAATAAACTCTCGTTGTCCGAATATACACCCGTATCAATGCTTATGTAAGTTGCATATTTGTCTGACTATATAATATACATTTTTATCAATAAAACGACATAAAAAATATAAAATTATATCTAACATTTCTTAAAACCAAAACAAAACCGATTACTCTAGAAAGATATATAAATATAAATATAAATATATGGAAAACCCCGAAAAAAGAAATATATAGTGAAAACCTACCTGAGACCGCTCAAATGACGGTGAGACCCCCCTAGTTTTTCAATGTCCATAAAATTCGACAAATTCATAGACTCTGTATATATAAAAAGATATCAAAAGGATTTCCCAGAATAAGGTCATCTTTCATATCTACGGTGGAGCCCCCCCCCCCCCCCCTCCTTTTCAAAATGGCTGTATCCTCCCCTTTACGGAGGGCTTAGGTTGTCACTTTTAAGCTAAAAATTGTCAACATTTCAGGACAATTGGCACAGGGCAATGGTGACAGCAATCTAATTAAAAACCGATCTCTCATCGCTCCTGTTTCTGATATGTCGCATGGGAGATCTAACGAAACCCGCTTTGAGGTCACATGTGAGTGACCTCGTAGGTGTGTCTTTTTCGACCAATGAAATTGAGTCTTCCACGATCTTGGAAGTTTAACGTAAGGCAAAGGGATGTAACTCATTTTATTTACGACGAAATAGTCAGTCATAATAATTCATAAACTTTTTTGATTGGCTTATTAATAGGTCGTCAACTCATTTGCATATCTTTATAAGTTCATGACTTTTAGTTCACTCACATGTGACCTCAAAGCCGGTTTCGTTAGATCTCCCACGCGACATATCAGAAACAGGAGCGATGAGAGATCGGTTTTTAATTAGATTGTGGTGACAGCCCCTTGATCTCTAAATCTGCCTAATATTAAGGTTAGTTAATAGGTACATGTAGAGACTAAAAAGAGTTTGGGTACGCTTCCTGTCTTCCATGTTTACGGAGGACCAGAAGTAACAGTTGGATATTCAATATATAAAGCGAAAACATACATGAGACCGCTTAAATGACGGTGAGACCCCCCTGTTCTTTCAATTTCCAAAAAAATCGACAAATTCATAGACTCTGTGTATATAAAGATTATATCAACAGGATTCACTTTATTACAAAACTGTATACGTTTTATAATGGCTTATCAACTAACTCATATACCTATTAGACCGTTGGTTTTCCCGTTTGAACGGTTTTACACTAGTTACTCTGGGGTCCTTTATAGCTTATTGTTCGGTGTGAGCCAAGGCTCCGTGTTGAAGGCCGTACATTGACCTATAATGGTTTACTTTTTTAAATTGTTATTTGGATGGAGAGTTGTCTCATTGGCACTCACACCACATCTTCCTATATACCTTTACGATTGTTTGATGATAATTTAATTTTGGATTTAACAGGTCTTCTGATTTGCTGAAAGTTTTTTGTCTATCAGTTCATATACATAATTTTGTCATGTGACCGTGATATCATCAACATTTTTTTCATGATTTACTCCTGAAATTGGAATTTAGAATAAAATTATAAGGAATGACTGTAACATTTTCATGTCTATTCGAAATAACATCAAATTCGCGGCGCACTTCATGCGGGTTATTCAGGGTTCACAACATTTTTTATGTTATTTCTTTATAGACGGAAAAACAATATTTAGATATTACATTCATTTGATAAAAAAAATTTCACTGTACCTTTGCTCGTTGTAAAAATACAATGATTGATAAACACAAAGTAAAATTTAGATAATACATTTAATGCATAAATACAAAAATATATTCATATATGACAGAACGGATGAGAACGAGGCTTTACTAGGTGCATTGTTTAAATTACACGCGTCCTCATTACAACACGTGGTGCATATCCAACTACTTCCGGTTTGATCACATGGGACGGATTCCGAATGTTCTTTTATTTGCAGGTGACACGAGGAATTTTTCGTACAGGTCTTGATTATTGAAAGCTGTTCGCTTACCTCTGTAAAAAAAGAGAAATAAATAACACATAACTCAACATGTTAAAAGCATTGTAAATTGTGATATATTGAAAATTTCGTAATAAAATGTACATTTAGTTTACTACATAGCGCCTCCGCATAAGGTTGATTATTTGACAACAATATCATAACTAGCTTTTGAATGCCGACATTATTGTACTTTGTAAAGAATATTACCATAAAATATTGGATATATGACAACGTTTTTTGACAAGAATCGAATCCTGCCAGACTGATTTATATTGCTTTATATTATGTTATACCTAAATATGACACTGTCGTCTGGCAAGCATATCCCTGAATCCCAAACGAATAACTTTGCTTTAGATTATATTATAATACCTGAGTATGACAACGTTGTCTATGAGGTACCAAATTCGAAACACATATGAATCACATGCCTTTGTAAAATATTAAATCTGAGAATGACAGTGTCGTCTGACAAGTATCAATTCCTGAATCACAAATGAATCACTTTACTTCAGATTATATTCACCTGTGTATGACACTGTCGTCTGACAAGTATCGAATCCTTAATCACAAATGAATCACTTTACCTATATTATATTTACCTGAGTATGACAATGTCGTATGACAAGTATCGATTCCTGAATCACAAATGAATCACTTTACTTATATTGTATTTACCTGAGTATGACAATGGTGTCAGACAAGTATCTATTCCTGAATCACAAATAAATAACTTTACTTATATTATATTTACCTGAGTATGACAATGTTGTCTGACAAGCATCGATTCCTGAATCACAAAGGAATATCACTTTACTTATATTATATTTACCTGAGTATGACACTGTCGTCTGACAATAATCGAATCCTGAATCACAAGTGAATCACTTTACGGTAGATTATATTTATCTGAGTATGACAATGTCGTATGACAAGTATCGATTCCTGAATCACAAATGAATCACTTTACTTATATTATATTTACCTGAGTATGACAATGTTGTCCTTACAAGTATCGATTCCTGAATCACAAATGAATCACTTTACTTATATTATATTAACCTGTGTATGACACTGTCGTCTGACAAGTAGCGAATCCTGAATCACTTTACTTAAGATTATATTTACCCGTGTGTGACAATGTTGTCTGACAAGTATCGATTCCTGAACCATAATTGAATCACTTTACTTATATTATATTTAACTGAGTATGACAATATTGTCTGACAAGCATAAATTCCTGAATCACAAAAGAATCACTTTACTTTATATTATATGTACCTGAGTATGACAATGTAGTCCAGCAAGTATTGATTTCTGAATCACGAATGAATCAAAAGGCTTCAGATTGTATTATACCTGAGTATGACACTGTTGTCTTACAAGAATTGATTTCTGAATCACAAAGAAATCGCTTTACTTAAGATTGTATTTACCCGAGTATGCCACTGTCGCCTGACAAGTATCGAATCCTGAATCAAAAATTAATTATTTTACTTCAGATTATATTCACCTGTGTATGACACTGTCGTCTAACAAGTATCGAATCCTGAATCACAAATGAATCACTTTACTTATATTATATTTACCTGAGTGTGACAATGTTGACTGACAAGTATATTTTTCCTGAATCACAAAAGAATCATTTTGCTTTAGATTATATTTACCTGAGTATGTCAAGGCTGTCTTGCAAGTATAATATATTCCTGAATCACAAATGAATCACTCTGCTTTACATACGATATTTACCTGAGTATGACACTGTCGTCTGACAAGTATCAAATCCCGAGTCACATTGCTTCAGATTATATTCTCCAACACACAGAAAATTGTTTCGTTCGTTTTCACATTTATAACACATGAGTCCATGACATTCTGAAAATTAAAGAATAGTATTTTTGCGATTGTCAATTAATCAATAAGTTTGGAAGCATGTGAGATAACTCTCTTTGTTTAAAACCTAATACTACTACTATCAGCTCTTGTGTTCTCCTTTACAGCGTTGATGATGTAAGTTATAATGATCACGTGACTTGTTGTTTTTTTGCACACGGCACCATCATGAAACACCTCCTCTGGCATAGCATGTTTGTTCTCAACGTACAATATTATTCATTTATTTCCCGAGCCGAAGGGAGATATAAAGATTTGTTAACCCAAGAATATTCATATTTCACGAGGGCTCTGCCCGAGGAAAATATGATTTTTCGAGGGTTGTCAAATCTTCATATCTCCCGAGGCCAAGGGAAATGAATGTTTTATTCCACTGCCTAAGCTATGTATACTTTCTAAACTTAAAAAAAAAGGGGACAAAAGATACCAAATGGACAGTCAAACTCATAAATCTAAAACAAACTGACAAAAGCCATGGCTAAAAAAGAAAAAGACAAACAGAAAAACAATAGTACACATGACACAACATAGAAAACTAAAGAATAAACAACACGAACCCCACCAAAAACTAGGGGTGATCTCAGGTGCTCCGGAAGGGTAAGCAGATATCCTGCTCCACATGTGGCAAATGGTTATTAGTTTGCATACCAGCATTTTTTTATCCGCTTGTTTTTATAACTAAACACGACATACATATTGATAAATAGTACGGATAAACATTAAATATTTCATTAGTCTTTTTGTTCTAATATGTGAAATAAATTTGAACACGAAAATGATATTTGCTAAAGCTATTTAGAAAATAAGAAGTTCAAGACGTATAGTTACATTAACCGCGCGTAACGTCGAACGATTAATACATAATAAAGCATACGAGGATATGTCGACCCAAAAGTATATTGACTGAAATCAATACAAATGTATGGACTTTCGACGAGGTAAATACATATGGAACTGATTATATTCACCGAAGACAAAGTCCGAAGTCAATATAATTCAACAGGTCAATTATCAAAAGGGGTTTGAAAAAAATTAAACAACAGGTCACGTGTGCGGATATGATAACATCGATGTCATGGGGAAAAGTAAACTCTACACACATGTACATTTCGGCTGAAGAATAAATAGGAGGTCGTGCAAATGTTTATATTTATCATGTAGGTAGACTTCTGTGAAAAAATCTAGTATTTGCATATACAAATGTGGGACAAAAACACGAATTGTCGAAAAATGAGAGTACACACGTTAAAATAAACGAACGGACGAATTCTCCATCGATGGTATGCCACATGCCTTAGAGGGGTATATAACTATCTTGAATATCGCCTCAATGGTTAAGAAATTCTAGACCATGTTGCGACTTAACCATTTAGTGATAAAGCTCACTTGATGAGCTAGGTGTTTCGTAAAGACAATGTGTTGAAGAAGTACGACCGTGTTCTATCGCGTTTTAAGCTATATGGTCTCATAGTTAAGCATGCTTCCCTAAGGCACGGGATCTCGTGAGTTTGATCCCAGCCAGGTTCAAACATAATTAACCAAAAACTTTAAAAAGAAAACACTAAGGCTTATAGCACTTGGCGTTTATTATTAAAAAAACAGACAGGTTTGCTCGAATGAGTCGGTCAAGTACAAGTAAGACACACATATATATATGCATATCACACAACATTTTAATTAAACTATTGATCATGCATGAAACGGTTGTAACTGGACTCTTAAAAGTCATTCACAAATTCAAGAGTCTCCACGATATTTTTCGATGTGTTTCATTTGTTTACAGATCTATCATCGGCTATATAAAATGTAATTGTATCTTTTTTGTACCCAAAACTGAAAAAAACAAACTACACGTTAACGGTTGCATTACAATAGATTAGGACGGTGTTATCCAATCCGAAGGTTTTGTGTAAACACTATAACAAATATTACCCACACTACATTTCTGTGATTCGGAAATAATAATACACTGATTTGTTTGTATCGTTGAGTTGCTGTCTTTTCTACATATCCGTTTTAATTTTATTGAAAATGTACAAGTATCCGTCCACTTCCACTTGTATATTTATCCATCTGATGAGTTAAGTTTTTTTTATAGTTCGTTCTGTTGTTGTACTGTTATAGTACCACTGTCCCAGGTAAAGCGGAGGATTGGGATCGGCCGCTAACATGATTAACCCCGCAACATTCTGTGTGTATGTGCCTGTCCCAAGTCACGAGCCTGCAATTCAGTGGTCGTCGTTTGTTTATGTGTTACATATTTGTTTTTCGTTCATTTCTTATACATAAATAATTAGGCCGTTAGTTTTCTCGTTTGAATTGTTTTATATTGTAATTTAATTCGGGGTCTTTTATAGCTTATGGTTTTGGCTTTGCTTATTATTGAAGACCGTTTGGTGATTTATAGTTGTTAATTTCTGTGTCATTTTGGTATTTTGTGGAGGGTTCAACTTGTCTCATTGGCATTCATACCTCATCTTCTTTTTTTATTTTTGTTAAATGATATATATTTACATTCATTTAATTACCTACATGTATCATACAATAAAAGGTAAAAGAAATTTCATATTTTTTTTAAGATCATTCAATCTCTTAAAAAAAAATTCACATGCTATTTCTCCGGGTGTGGTATTTTCTCACTGCGTTGAACACCCATTGGTGGCCTTGTGTTGTTGTCCGCTCTTTGGTCGGGTTGTAAAATTGTTTCTATGACAAATTCCTTGTTTCCATTCTCAATTTGAACTCAATTTGCGTGATAAAAAGCTATGTTTAACAAAGACCGAGCTTAAAATATCTCCGACCTAATAAGAGACCAATGAAACAAAAAAAAACGAAAACAAATTTAATATAAATTGATTTTTCAATCTTAAGACCTTAAATGATAATGTTTTATGGTTACCATGATCTTATTTGATTTCACCTATCAATCATTTATTTTCATAGCTTACAAATCCATCATGTATTCCCTGTCGAGCCTCATCGTGACACGGGATATTAAGTCATAGAGCGTTGAAGTTTACGTGTTATATCCAATTACCGTAATGTGATCCGTTACAAGTTATGTAAGACCACAAGGGACTATATTCCATAGAATTAGTGTCAAACTAATCTAATTTTAGATTTAAATGTCTGGAACATTAAAGAAACTGAAGCTATCATCGCCACGGCGTGTCATTGGAATTTCATACGTTATTTATTCAGCTTTCTGAAGTATCTTTTTCCTATATGGAAAGAGTACTTTCTGACAGTGTATTGGTACTTTGATCGCTTGTGAAGAGTTGTCTCATTGGCAATTATACCATATATCTTTTTTTTTATATAATTATATAAAAAATCAAATGCTATTTCTTTCTATAAAGATGATATAAATATGTAGGAATCTGAAAGAAAATCAGAGGCTGGTGAGAGGGGGGACAGGGTGCCCCTTTTTCTGGATAAAATGGTTGATTATAAAGGGAATCAATGAAGCATGACTGGAGCGGTCCTCCCCTTAGACAGTCAGCTGTGGGCCTCCACATCTGAAAAATTCTGGATCCGCCACTGAGTAATACTACTTCTGCTAGGCAAATTTATAATTCTCAAATATCGAAATCAAAACTGAACGTTTTTTAATTTGTTAATTAATGTAAAATGGGTTTTTGAGTATGAAATAAGTTAGTAATGATAGCTCGACCACCGTACAGTCTAAAACGATGAGTAGAACTCTTGAAGTAATCTGTAACATGTCAAGCAATGACAAATGTATAACAATAGGTCCGAGTACACAGTTATCGTCCTTTGATTTTTTTGTCCATAGTCCCTAGTGTGGAGAGTGTTTGTTTGCCAATTTTTGTAGCACCCCTTCCAAATGTATGTGACGTCTTCATATTTCATACCCCAAATAGCAAGTACATGTAGGGGTGAAATTACACTGTAAGAGGTGGCAGAAGTGTGACGGGATTGATTCCCTTAGAACATGTGGGAGTTCAAATGATCTTAGTCAGCTGTAATTAAGCGGTTGAGCTAAGGAAGTACATCTCTAGCTCAGTCCATTAACGCGCTGACCCGGGTTCGAGTCCTCGTGGATACAAGCAATTTTGTAATGAAGTTCATGCTCTCTGCATGACATCTGTTTGACCTTGCATATTCCCCATTTCCATTCTCTATTTTACCGTTAGTTTCTCTTAATCATCCAAGTAGACAAGATCAGCAGATCGGCTGCTACATATTCCAATTTGCTTTAATACAAACAAAATTACTATTGTTGAAGAAATCAATTTGACTCTTCTTTAGGGAGGTTTACAAATAATGAAAATGTCAGATACGTCTCATTATAAGCTTTCAAAAGACGTCGTCTTCAATTAGATTATTTTTTTATATAGATTTATTACAGAAGAAGAAAATAAAGGGTAGAATAGTATTGAGAGATGAAACAAGTAATATAGAATCGATGAAAACATTCTCTGCAAAAGTGTTTACACCTAAAGTATCCTCAGTCAGGAATCTGATGTTCAGTAGCATTCGGCAATCCTCGGTAGACGGAATCGGCCGAGTTGAGACGAATGGTTCAGTAGTTGTCGATTGATGATGATTTCTGTTTTCTTGTATATAATTATATTTTAGACCGTTGGTTTTCCTGTCTTCATTTTTTTACATAAATAAGGCCGTTAGTTTTCTCGTTTGAATTGTTTTACATTTTCTTATCGGGGCTTTTTATAGCTGACTATGCGGTATGGGCTTTGCTCATTGTTGAAGGCCGTATGGTGACCTATAGTTGTTAATGTCTGTGTCATTTTGGTCTTTTGTAGATAGTTGTCTCATTGGCAATCATACCACATCTTCTTTTTTATATTGATTGTTTTATTCTAGTCATGTTGGTGCCATTGATAGCTTGCTGTTCGGTTTAAACTTAGATTCTGTGTTGAAGGCCGTAATTTGATCTAAAGTTGTTTATGTTTTACACATTGTGACTTGGTTACTATGGAGAGTTGTCGCATTGGCACTTATGATACATCTTCTTATATCTATTATGAAGGAGATCAGCTGATCTTTTCAACATTTTCCAATTGGCTTTAATACAAACAAAAAGTAAACGAATTACTATTGTGGAAGAAATCAATTTGACTCTTCTCTTGGGAGGTTTACAAATAATGAAAATGTCAGATACGTCTCATTACCAGCTTTCAACAAACCGTTGTCTTCAATTATATAGATTTATTACTGGAGAAGAAAATAAAGTGTAGAATGTCATTGTTAGAGATGAAACAAGAAAAATAGAATCGATGTAAACATTTTCTTAGCGGAGTGTTACTAGATTGCAATGAATGCTCCGATATTAAGGTGTAACACAGCATTTAACTGCTGATTTATATGAACTGTCATTTACAGAACTTAAACAGTGTGGTTATTTCGAGCGAGATTTCATCAAAAGCTATAGAGTATAGAAAAGAAAGTTGATAGACATATATATATATAGGATTGGTCAGAAATGTTTGAAAAAGAGCAGAACCTTATAATTTTTCCAGAAGTCAGTGAAATATGAACCCCAAAATGGTTTTCGTTTTAAAGTTGTACGTTTTCTAGTAATAGAAAAAGGAAGATACCTTAAAATACCAAGAGAAGAAAGATTATGCAAAAACTGTAAACAAATTGAAGATGAAATTCATTTCTTTTTATATTGTAATAGAAACCATAATACTAGAAATGTTTATTTTTGATTTTTTTGATAAATGAGAATATCAACTTTATACATTTAAATGACATGGATAAAATAACATATACACTCAACCCAATTTCACACATTCAGGTACATAAGCTAGGATCTTTTTTAAAACAGTCTATTGAACTGAGAACAGGGGACTCTTAAAATATTTACTTTTATTATGTATATTAATGATCTTGTTGTTATTTTTTATTTTCATTTTGTTATGTTGTGTCACATAATATAAATATATATATGTAGTTTTATGGCAATAAAGATTTAAATTAAATTGAATTTAAATCAAGTTTTATGAAAAGGAATGAGTACATTCAAATGCGTGTTCTATTTAAGATTTATGACCCCTTCTGTATCCTGTGAATTACGATAGTTTGAATCTGCAATAGTATCAAAACAGCAAATATAATGAATAATATATATTGCCCATTTTGTATATATTGCCCATTTTGTACATATATACTAAGGGAACACTTCTTACAAAGCATTATTATCTATAATAGTTTAATTGCATTTAGTAGAGAAAGAGAATTTGGTGAAAATAAAACCAAAGTTTTTGTAGAAAATCCACAGACTTTGATACACAGATTTTTGTTATAAAATTTGATACATAGATTACTCAGTCACTTGCTTTTCTATAATGTACATGTTAGCGTCTATAATTGTTAACAAAAAGTCCTAAACAACCTTTAAATTCCAAAACACCTCGTGCTAAGTCACTAAAGCTGATCGCACCCTAGAAGGTTTACTTGAATTGGTCCATATTTATACTTGTTTTAACCAAAATAACTAAATTTATAAATTTATTTTAAGGAAATCATTGCTAGCACTGCATGCAATAATCCTCTATCTCATGATCATGCATCGAAATTGCCAAATATGAGAGTACAAGGAAAAAGGCTGTGGAATTTCTTGAAAATTTTAACATGTTTAGCATTGAATCAACAAAAGGTTACATAATCCTTTAGGGTTATAGTGGCTGAGTATAGTGGTTAGTTACAGTTATTTTTACCGAACATCAAAATTATTTTAAGAAAAATGATCAAGTTTTGAGAATTTCATGCAAAACATATAATAGTAGGAAAATGACATGTATAATAAGGTGGCCTGTGGTTAAGTAGTTCTAACCAGTCAATACTGGAGGTTGTAAGTTTGAACCCCACCCGTGCAGGTGCACACGACTCCGATCTTCATGGACTAGGAATTTCAGTTTTCCTATCGTAGGTAGGTATTTGGCTTCCTTCACCAATAAAAACAGACCGCCACGAAATTACACTAAAGTAGCACTTTAAAGTAGCGTGAAAACGCTAACAATTTAAAATGTACAATTCGGAAAAGAAATGATTCAGAAGTGGAATGAAAAATATAACAAAATTAAGTGAATATTATGGAGTTATTTCCCCATTTAGACTTTCATAGTGCATTTCATATAATTAACATCTGCCATGACCAAGGGTTAAAGGAAACATCTTTGGTAATTTTAAATATAACTTTGCATTTTGAACAAAATATCAAATATAAAAAAAAGGTTTCCAATCTACATGTATGAATCACGATTCTTAAGCGGAGTAGCACTTAAATTTTTATCGACAAACATTCTGTTTTCATTACTTGTGTCAACATTAAGATGAAACTTTTAACAAATGTATCGCGATACTTGGAATCGAAATTTTATCAATACAAATTTAATAAGTCGGAGATTAATGTGAATTTTTACAGACTTCAATTTATTAATTGTTTCAACATTATAATTTGATCTTTTAGTAACTGTATGGCTTTCATAGGAGAATGTAAGGGAAAAACAAGTGGGTCCGGTCCCCCTTTTTGTTAGAAAAATTGATTATCTAGGGAATCACTGAAACATGACTGAAGCGGGTCCCCTCTTAAGCAGTCAGTGGGGCCCCGTTTGCAAATATCTGGTGTTGCTACTGGCTTTACTTGCATTGAATTTAATTCTTTGTTAACACATATTAAATAAGTCACAGACTAAATAAAAATGATTACTTGTATCAACATTATGGTGCAAACGTTTTACAACTGTTCAGCTTAAAGCCTTTGTCTGTATGGAATAAATTACTTTGTTAAGTCGCAAAGTAATGTGAATTTCTATAGACTGCATTCTATTACATTTGTACTTGTTTCAACGATACCATGTAAACTGTCAACAACTTTGTAGCTTTATATTCTGAATATAACACTTTGTCAATACAAATTACATAAATCTCAAAGTAATGTGAATTTCTGTAGAATGCAACCTATTACTTGTTTCAACATTACCATGTAAACTGTCAACAACTGTATCACTTTATATATTGAATAGAATACTTTGTCAATACAAATTAAATAAGTCGTATAGAACTGATAATTCCTATAGCATGTACATGTACACACTGCAATCAATTACTTGTTTACGATAATTGACGACTTTACGGTTGTCAAGGATTTAAATGAGGAAAATATACCTTCGAGACTTTTAACATTAGAGCAAATCACGGTTATATTCCGTTAAATGGTAGGCATTGTCTTATGGCTGTAATATACCGGTCCAATTTAATGTTGAAAGACCATATATATAGGGGTTTCAGTAAATTACAGACATTAATTAATCTGATGTAGTCTAGTAAAATTGAGAATGGAAATGGGGAATGTGTCAAAGAGACAACAACCCGACCAAATAAAAAACAACAGCACAGGGTCACCAACAGGTCTTCAATGTAGCGAGAAATTCCCGCACCCGGAGGCGTCCTTCAGCTGGCCCCTAAACAAATATATACTAGTCCAGTGATAATGAACGCCATACTAATTTCCAAATTGTACACAAGAAACTAAAACTAAAACAATACAAGACTAACAAAGGCCAGAGGCTCCTGACTTGGGACAGGCGCAAAAATGCGGCGGGGTTAAACATGTTTGTGAGATCTCAACCCTCCCCCTATACCTCTAACCAATGTAGAAAAGTAAACGCATAACAATACGCACATTAAAATTCACCTCAAGAGAAGTCCGAGTCTGATGTCAGAAGATGTAACCAAAGAAAATAAACAAAATGACAATAATACATAAATAACAACAGACTACTAGCAGTTAGCTGACATGCCAGCTCCAGACTTCAATTAAACTGACTGAAAGATTATGATTTCATCATATGAACATCAGGCACAATCCTTCCCGTTAGGGGTTTAGTATCATACCATCATAACATATATGAGAAGAACATAACCCGTGTCATGCCAACAACTGTTTTTAGAATAAATGTGTTTAGTTCCGATGCAAAGACCTTATCAGTGACTCAATATTAACGCCAAAATATGCAATCTTTAATGACTTGACAACAGTATCGTAATTATATCCCTTCTTAATAAGTCTATTCAAAGGTTTTGTAAGTTTCTGAGGTGAATACTGACACCTTTGTGCTTTATAAAGAATATTTCCATAAAAAAATTGGATGTGAAATACCTCAACGTATTAGAAGTCTGCATGTTGAGCTATATTTACGAATGATGTCTTTAGTGCCTAGCTCAAAGCATAGCTTTGTTGAAGTTCTGCGCGCAGTGCACGAATATAGTCTTTCTGCAGACAGTCTTGGGCCGCTCAAGGCCCCGAATGGGTCAAGGGCAAGATATGTTGGAATTTCATTTTTTATGTCTGATATTTTTTAGAATTATGTATAATGACATGATCTGGTTATATTTCGATAAAGTTCTGGACTGGTTCCATGAAAATATTGTCTTAAATGTTCAATTCTCAGCAAGCGAGTTACCTTTCGAGTATGATAGATAACTTGACGAAGACACGCTCAACTTTCAGGGAGTGATGCAAACAATATATAAATCGTATACTACATAGAGAACGCCATTACATAAGATTATGAATTATATAAGGTTATTAAATTAGTCATAGGCCCGAGCTTTGCTGGTTTTAGATCTGATAAAAAACGTTCTTGTACAATATGCAAGTGTCTATATATCTAGCTCTAAGCTGGACTGTGTAAGACAGTTATGACAAAATGTTACATAGAATTTTACAGATCTCTCTTTGGCGCCGTTCGAAATTGACTAAACAAGTGAAACTGCGAGCTACTGCTCACTGATGATACCCCCGCCGCAAGTGGATAATTTTAATAGTGTAAAAATATGCAAGTGTTCGGTAAACAGGAAGTTGTCGAGTGATGAATCTGAAAACGCATCATACAGTATAGCTGACTTATATAAACCCTGAAACCAAATTTCAGAAATCCTTGTATTGTAGTTCCTGAGGAAAATGTGACGAAAATTTTCAACTTGACTACATCAAGTGTTCGGTAAACAGGAAGTTGTCAAATGATGAATCTGAAAACGCATCACACGGTATAACAGACTTATATTAACCTTGAAACCAAATTTCCGAAATCCTTGTATTGTAGTTCCTGAGAAAAATGTGACGAAAATTTTCAACTTAGCTACATGTGTAAAATCATACAAGCGTTCGGTAAACAGGAAGTTGTCGAGTGATGAATCTGAAAACGCATCACACGGTATAGCAGATTTATATAAACCTTGAAACCAAATTTCAGAAATCCTTGTATTGTAGTTCCTGAGAAAAATGTGACAAAAATTTTCAACTTGGCTACATGTGTAAAATCATACAAGTGTTTGGTAAACAGGAAGTTGTCGAGTGATGAATCTGAAAACACATCACACGGTATAGCAGATTTATATAAACCTTGAAACCAAATTGCAGAAATCCTTGTATTGTAGTTCGAGAGAAAAATGTGACGAAAGATATTCATGGGACGGACGGACTGACGGACTAATAGACGGACGGACTGATGGACAGACAGAGGTAAAACAGTATACCCCCTTTTTCAAAGCGGGGGTATAATTATCAAGATATATAACAGCTGACTTTCTGACTTTGTCATTGGTAAATCACACAAGCATGTAGCTGGGTGAAATGTAATGTTGCAATCTGTATAGCCTTCAGATCTTTTAATGTTATAAGACAGCAACCAAACGACACACACAAATGATAAAAGACGTCTAGGGGTTTTAACTTTTAAACTGATAAGTGATTTGCAAATTAACGAAAGAACAATGATTGTATATTAAAGGATAAACACAAAGGTCGAATGTACTATAGTTTAGATCATAGCAACCATTATAATTCTAGAAAATGACATTCTTGTGTAGAGAAGTACAGCACAAGTAGAACACTCGTACATAAAACACCAACAACTACATCAATGGCATTCTTGTGTAGAGAAGTACAGAACAAGTAGAACACGCGTACACAAAACACCAACAACTACATCAATGGCATTATTGTGTAGAGAAGTGCAGAACAAAGAGAACACACGTACACAAAACACCAACAACTACATCAATGGCATTCTTGTGTAGAGAAGTACAGAACAAGGAGAACACGCGTACACAAAACACCAACAACTACATCAATGGCATTCTTGTGTAGAGAAGTGCAGAACAAGGAAAACACACGTACACAAAACACCAACAACTACATCAATGGCATTCTTGTGTAGAGAAGTACAGAACAAGGAGAACACGCGTACACAAAACACCAACAACTACATCAATGGCATTCTTGTGTAGAGAAGTGCAGAACAAGGAGAACACACGTACACAAAACACCAACAACTACGTCAATGGCATTCTTGTGTAGAGAAGTGCAGAACAAGTAGAACACGCGTAAACAAAACACCAACAACTACAGCAATGACATTCTTGTGTAGAGAAGTACAGAACAAGGAGAACACGCGTACACAAAACATCAACAACTACATTAATGGCATTCTTGTGTAGAGAAGTGCAGAACAAGGAGAACACGCGTACACAAAACACCAACAACTACAGCAATGACATTCTTGTGTAGAGAAGTACAGAACAAGGAGAACACGCGTACACAAAACATCAACAACTACATTAATGGCATTCTTGTGTAGAGAAGTGCAGAACAAGGAGAACACGCGTACACAAAACACCAACAACTACACCAATGGCATTCTTGTGTAGAGAAGTGCAGAACAAGGAGAACACGCGTACACAAAACATCAACCACTACATCATATGCATGAAGGAATATTTAAGTGATCTACTAAATTTCTGTATACAGAACGTTTGTGTTAGTTTGTTTTCTTTTTTTTTCGGTTTTCGTGTTTAATGTTTGTGTGTTTATTCAACATACCTCGACAAATTATATACAAATCTTTCGATGTGTGCCAAATGTGTTATTATCGTAAAAAAGTACATGTATTAAATACAAACCTGTACAAAAATAGGCCATGACCACTGCAAAAACGGTTAAAACTTCCATAGTATCCAGATATTGCCATTCAATGTCCTGCACTCATATTGTCATTTCTACGTTTTTAAAATATACAACGCCAAGCGAACTGTAATTAAAAGTAACAGCAAGGGGGATGTTTGTTACATAAGTTAATATTGGAATATTGACATTTGCAGTTAAAGTCACACGGGCTTCAGCAAAAATAACGACATCATATATCAATACTTGTTTACGGGAAATTCAACTTTCACACTTTGGTGTTCAAACATTTGACCTCCTTATTTATATCTGTTCAAATACAGACTTTGCAAAGCAGTAGTCCTCTAAATTGAATAACGATTAACATATTTCTTAAACGAAATCACTTTTGCATTGAATCCCTTTAGAAGTAGAGTAGCTGTTCCTTGTTATGGTTTATCATTGGTCAATGGTATTTTGACAAATACATGTACATTGAGTTAATTAAAATAATTCAATTTATAATGGCTTTAATATGTAGATCTCCTCAAATGTTCCTTTTCGATTGTTCCAAACTTCAACACTGTTTAAAAGATACCAGATAGAAAGAAAAATTATGAATCGTAAATTTAAATAACTGCTTCTCGTCAAATCTATCGCATGTTCTTAAAAAGTGCTTGAAAAACATACACGACAAAAGTCGTACACATAATTAACTAAGTGATAGTATGCACTGCATTTCTGTTCCGTTGAATCCTGTATTTCCGATCAACTACATCAATTTTACACGTAGAATCACAAAATCTTTAAATAAGCGCATAAAAAACACTGATTTTGTTTTATATATTATGATTTATTCGTCATTCAATGTGGTTTACCGAATCTTGAAAATAGTCTCGTCGTATGTTACATGTAATTGAGAGCTTATAATGTGTCTGCAGTTTTTCCATAATCTAATTTACTAAATCTTGAAAATACATGTAACCTCGGTGCATTATCACTACCAATAGTTAGCTTCTAATTTGTCTGCAGTTTTTCCAAATTCTTAAACACATTTAGGATAAAAGATTATTTCCTTTCCAAAAAACAAATTATTGATAGTTCATCGCTTGTTATGTGCCAAATGATTGGTTTTGATCTCTGCGATGAAACAAATTAAGTTCTCTCTGATCGATTTGGTCCCAGAGCTGATGTAAAGTAAAGAGAAATTATTGGAATGTCTCTGCAATTGATTCGATTTGTTTGCTATTAGTATTGTACACTCGAGGCATGATCAATGAAAGGAAATATCCGTGGATTATAATCCGGAAGTAGTGTCAGTTTGAAGAACAGTGACAGTTTGGAACTCATTTCGAGCAGCTACAGCTGAGGCTCCCTCATTGGTATCATAAAAGAGGGAGCTTTCATGACTTTCTATCTAGTCTATGCAGTCTCCAATTTGCCAAGTAAGTCAAATGATGGACTGGAGCTGTGCCGGCTGGGAATATTTCCCTGGTACCTCCAATGAAGCCGAAATGGTTCAGGCCAGATGAACGAAAAGCAAATGGGACCCCCCCCCTTTTTTTTTTGCTTTGCATATGCATCAGTCTCAAAGACTCAAATAAATATGTGAACGTGGGGCTCTGATGACAAGATATGATATGTCAGATTTCGACTTCAATTAATATCTTAATTCCTTTATCTTACCTCCTATACATTTCTAGGAATATGATTGGTTAAAAGCGTCCTCGTGGAAACCGTGTATATTTAATATTAGGTTAGTTGGGAGGCGGGGGTTAATGTCATACACGGTTAGTAGTGGAATTACGTAGATATAGGAAGATTACGTCCCTTTATATTCCATATAAGGTAATAAGGAGGCGGGGCTTATTTCATACACGGTAAGTAGTGGTGTTAGGTCATGTAGGTCCCTTTAGAAAAAAAAACCACCCAGTACTGAGAAAAAAATCTTAAAGGTTTCAACAGACGGAGCAAGTGATGATAAAGTGAAATAAATTCATAAAACAGATTTAAATCTAACAAGTTGTCATTGTTGGCATCTGTTTTTGGAGGATCAAAGTTTCTTAATCATGTTAATGCTAACTGTATTGAAGACTTGCTCATTTTGAGAGGTCACTAGTCTAAATTTTACACGTTTAGATAGTCGGTAAGATAAATTCGTTACATAGTGTGCTAGTGACGTAATACGGTATATATAAGGGATCAGTAAATTCCATATGGGGATTCGAGCTTCGCTCTCACCCCATATGGAATTTACTGACCCCATTTATACCGTATTAGGTCACTAGCACACTATGTAAATAATAATATCTACAAAAGCAATTGACAGTGACGTTCAATTTGGAATAAGAAAAAGAAGATTTTGTAGACGTGTAGAATCAGTGATTTTCCAAATGTGAGAAGGTACACAAAACATGTGTATACAAAGAAAAAAGAATAAATACGACCCCACACATAATTATCAAATAACGGTTACAAATTTTCAAAAAGATGTGATATTACTGCCAATGAGACAACTCTCCATTCAAGTCACAATTTGTAAAAGTAAACCATATGTTGTTAAGTGTAATACGTCACCCATAGTTGTCTTAAAAAGATAAAAAGAATTATTCGCAACTAATTGATTATGTTTATCGCTTGATTGCTGTCTCATTTGCATATATCCCACAGTTTCTAGAGCATCCTAAATTATAATATGAGGTATTTGCCGATTTAAGTCAAAAACCCATCATATTATTATTGTTTGCGCGGAAAATTCAGTCGGACACCTAATGCAACTTGAAGGCTAATTATTATAATATATGTTAGATGCATGATATTTTATTAGTTGGTTTTGGCTTCGTACTTTCTGTCAGTTACTGCAAGTACTCTCAGATCTGTTCCTAGTGTCTTTTTGTTGTTTGGGTGTACAAGTATCATGCCACGTACACTCTGTGTGGTTTTTTTTAATGATCTTCTATTTGTACCCGTATGTTGAGTTAAGCCTTTTTCAACTTACTTTTATAGTTTTATCTTGACGTGTTGTACTGTTACACCGCTGTCCCAGGTAAAAAAAAGGGGAGGGTTGGATCCTGCTTTTATGTTTAATCGAGCCACATGATGTATGTATGTGCCCGTTACAGGTAAAGAGCCTGCAATTCAGTTGTTGTCGTTTGTCATGTTTGTTGCCGTGTAAAATGTTTTTTTTTCTCGTTCATATTTTTGTACACTTTTAATTTTGTAACGTTTATTTTGTCATGACCTATACATGTAGTTATTAACTTCTGTGTCATTTGGTCTCTTGTGAAAATCTGTCTCCTTGGCAATCATACAACTTCTATAATTTTTTTTATAGATGATTAACTGAATGGGAGTAAGACTTAGTGCAGGTGGGGAAAAAGGGGGCCATCTTTTCATTCTTAAGTTTAATATTGTTTATGTCATTTTTCTCTATTCTTAATTTTTGCATATTTTTTTTTTATTTGAGAACACCGGGCCATAATTCTGTTTTTTATCCATTATTTTTTTTTATGCCTTTTTATATTCTCTATGTTTTACACATCAAGTTATTCTAAATAAAGCCTATTGTAAACCCCATCCGAACCCTCCAAAATAAATGTCAAATAAACACTATTGTAAGAGTGATATTGGCAAGGGTTCTTTTTTGTTAAATGTTAGACACTATTCATTTTGGTATTTAGGTTTACTAAAGGGGAGTAATTTTGTGAAGTGAAAGTGAAAGTAGAATGTAAACAAACCAATTCATTTTACAAGGTGAGATAACAAGCTATAATTTATTAATGAATCTTGCTTGATAAGGAAAGTAGAAACTTCTAATTGAGAAGGATCACTGTTGGCATGACAATTTTCAGCTTCTACGGTATAATGATTCTTTTAAATGTCTGTCTAGTATTTTCAAATAACGTTTCGCTCTTTATGTCAAAATATAGAACAAGGGAATTACACACCAAAATTTTGCCAAGCAATAAAATGACTTATTTAGTGCGTCAGATGAGGTTTAACTGTCAATGACAGTCGCTATTCTATATAAAATGCCAATGTAGGATAGCGATTGCAGAAAGGGGGGTGGGGTTCATCACAAGTCATGAGTTGATTTTTTTGTCAATCACGATAAACAGATTGAGAAAATAAATTTCCATCATCACGGATCACGAAAATATAAAAACAAATCTGTAGAAAAACGCGTCACGATAGCGAAAATGCACCGATCACAAAGAACGGAAATAACCCACCAGGCCCTTCACTTATTAGCCCCCGTGCTCGTTTCGGTTAATTTTTTTTCAAAACGATATACTTTATATGGTACAGAGGTATTGGAAACACCGACGTCACGAGGGCGTTAGCCTGGAATTAAATGTATTATCTATCATCTATCTTACTTGTATCAAGTAATTACGGTTATTGCAAAGATACATGTATAAATTACAATAATTAGGACATGTAGTAGGGGACTTCTAGTATCTTGACTTTGTGGTACTGAAAAGTTTGTAAAATATAGACTAAACAATAACATTTAGATTAATGACATTATATTTAACAGATAGAAATATTGATTAATTGTTTATACGTTATCTTTTGAAGATCTGAGATAACGTTCAAGTTGGAGATTTGTTTTGTTTGCATTTTTTACGACTTTTAAGAACTAACCGTGCCTACCTAGAAAAAAAAACCATCTTTTATTTTCATGATTGATGTGGAAGTTTTTTTTAGTCACTCAGATAGGCATCAATTAAGACTAAAATACATTTGCCGAACAAAATGCTTTCCTGCCCACATCTCTCTACCTTTGGGTAGGGTTTTAGCCACCAAACTATTTTTAGGCGTGGCTTTGGTATAAAGTGTTTCTCAATTATTACAATTTGAGATGATTTAAAGATTCTCTGATTATCATGATTATTGGGGAAAATATTAATAGTCAACAAGGCGAATTATAAACTTTGTCGTTGTCAAGACAAACATATGTATAGATATCAATGTGCATAAAACCTATCATCTAGGATACACTTTGCTCACTATCTTTTCTGTATACATTCAATGACTGTTGGAAATATTATGTTAAATTAATAATCTACACAATAAATTTTGCGGTACGTTCTGTCGGAAATATTACGCTAACTTAAGTAACGGAAGTTCATTTGTTGCAATGGTTGTGTTTTTTGTTCAATTTTAGGATAGTTTATTATGACGAAAAGAATGGTATCTATTGCAACAGACATAACCTCTAGATTGACTTTAAACGATGGAGTGTGTATGCCAATGTTTGGTCTTGGTATGTATGAAGCATCGTCTGGGAGCGGAGGAGTGGCAGAAAAAGCAGTCCAGTACGCTCTATCGAAAGGATATCAACTAATAGATACGGCTGAATTTTATGGGTTGGTACATGTACATGAACATGTATATAATTATTAGGGATTGGTGATTTCCTTGATATTTGCCACCACCCAACAACAAATGAAAGTTTTTGACGACCTTGACTGGCAATACAGCCCTGGCACGGTCGGTAGGCACCACCCATTTATCTTTTGTTGGCGAGATATTTGTTTTTGTATTAGCATGACTATATTTATCATTAGATGGACACATTTTAATAACATGGATATTCAAAAGACAGCAACCCATTATATTAAATATTTTTTAAGCTTCTGATTAACAGGGGGTGGATACAGGGGCCACGAAAAATGAGGGCGTATCACTTAAAGTTGCAATCATTAAGAAATCGACATCCTGAATTACTTTAGAGGTCTGAAAGGGGTTCATATATTAAGCAGTATTAATTGGCGAAAAGTGAAGAATATTAAAAGGCAAAAAAGTAAAGAAAGAAAAATGAAAAAAAATGAAAAGAAAAATGGGTAGCTGGAATAAAAAGGATATATTAATGGACAAAATGGATAAAAATAGTTAAAAATTCTTTCGAAAATAAGACAAATAGATGAGAGGCTTTTAATCAAGATCCTTTTTTTACAAAATCATGTCGTGCGGTACATACGGGTTTTAATTTGAAATTATTGCATTTTAGAAATGAAGCCGATGTCGGTATGGGTATAAAGAAATCCGGATTTGATCGAAAAGACGTATTCGTTGTCACCAAGTTATGGGATAATGGATACAGTCGGTGTAAGAAAATATTTAACCGCAGCTTGAAAATGTAAGATATTCTTTATTCAACATTTTATATTATTATTTTTGGTTTTGGAAGCCGCTATTCAAGTGAGAAACACAAATCTATTATACATATATATATACCTACCATCATTTATACATCGAATAAATGAAGATCTGGGTCATATGTCAATGAAACAGTAATCTTGTAAAACAAGCCAGACAAGCCAAACAAAACGGGACCAATTTAATGTTTAACAAAAGACAGGTGTCATACTTTACAGGGGCATAGAGCAAACATGTCTAGCTCTAAATCGCCCATATTTTTTGCGTCGTTTACGCACTTTAACAGTGTCTTTCCTTATCCAAATGTTATGAAATTCAAACATAATGATAAGAATCACAACACGCAGACAGAATTTGAATTTTGGCAGTGAATTACTTAACGTTCTAGAGGCATGTACCTATTATATATTTGAATAATACAAAGCTTATGCACGGGTATTCGTGTCCTCAGATTTTTTCTTTAGGAATCCGCTCAAGATCAGGACTAAAAAAATCGGATTGAACAAGGGTGGATCGCACGCCAGAGTTTCAAGTTATAATATATATGAATGCATCATAAAGGCAACCTACAAATTCATACTAGACATACGGTACATGTAAAGTCCCACAGGGAGTTCAATGAAAAAAATATGTTTGGTAAAGATCATTGTAGTTTTAACTTTCCCTACGTGAATCTTTAAATAATCAAATACTATAGAATATGTGACTGTATATGCCTCTGTAATAATACTTCCACACAGTCAAACAAACTCCATAGTAACCAAACAAACTCCATAGTAAGTTTTGCACCTATCCACAATTTACAGATGGCTTTTCATGGAAATAGATGTGTATTTTTTTATAATTTTTGTTAACACAATATTCATAGATTACATAACATAGTAGCTTTGTAAATAGCAGTTTAACATGTAGAGATGTAAACAATTATTCTTTTATAATTTAATTTTGGATGTAACGCGTCTTCTGATTGGCTTACGTTATTTTGTTATCAAACCATAGACATAATTTAGTCATGTGACCGTAACGTCATCAACATTTTTTCATGGTTTTCTACGGTTTAAAATGGAACTTAGAATTAAATTATAAGAAATGACTGTAAGATTTTTTCTGTCTATTCAAAATAACATAAAAAATGTGGTGCACATTGTTAAATAACCCGCTACGCGCGTTATTCAGTGTGCACCAAATTGTTTATGTTATTTCTTCATAGACAGAAAAAATATTACAGTCATTCCTTAAACAATTGCCAGTAGTTTGCATAGCTAACGCACAGAAACATGCGTCAACTGTAAAAATAAATAATTTTGCTACTCATCTAATTAATGCATTTTGAAATGAGCTACATGTTATAATTAGAATGTTGCAAACACGTTTATTAGAATGTTGCAAACACGTTTATGCACTTCAATGAAAAGTTTATAATCTTTAAATGAAAAAATTTAAAGCCATTGGAACATCTTTTAACTTTAGACACTAGAATAATCAAGTGAATGTTTTGAGAATAAAACATCTAAATGAACCAAAAGGAATTTTGATATGCTAATTACATGCTTGCTATTTTTACCGCTTTTAATGATATGCTGTTAAACACAGTAATCATACCATATCTTCTTTTTTTTTATATTAATCTATAAATGTTAAATTTGTATTTGTACTTGTTCCAAGCCTGTAATTTAGTGGTTCCCATATTTGTTTTTCGTTCACTATTTTTGTCAAACTGAACTGAGTGGAACTGAAAAAAATGGTTTGTTTATTAATTAAAGAAAGGCAGATAATACCACAAGGTTACAAAAACGCACAAGTCAAGGACGTACTGATAACGCAATGGGAAAAAACAAAAACAAAAAAGACACAAAACACAAAATATAAAACTGTAGATTGAGTAACACGACTCGACCCATCAAAGAAGCTATTAAAAGTGATGTCTTTGTCTCAGATAACCTAGATAATGCGAAATGTTTTAATTATAAATATTTGACGAAGACATTTTGTTAAAAAAGCAATTCAAACCATTAATGCATTAGTAATCAATGTTTGTATTCTTTCATGTCTCTGCTAAAAAGGTTTAGAACGTATTTAAGATAAACGCGGAAGTAAACGTTCCACATATTTTATGGGGTTATGTACGTCCATTTTACTAAGATCTAAATCCTAAATATGTGTTATTTTCAAGGCTTGATTTACAGTACGTAGATCTGTATTTGATACATTCACCAAGCAGTGGTCAAGTTGTGGAAACATACAAAGCTATGCTAGAGTTGAAACAGAAAGGTCTGGTCAGGTAATGGATGTCATAGATATAGGAAGATGTGATATTTTAAAAAGTTTATTATTACATCATGAGGCAGGAAAAATGAAGATACTAAATAAGAACAGACGAAAAACGAGACAGGAATTCGCGGAATCGTCAGTTCCACGTAAAGGATAGGAAAATCATACGAGCAACCAGCTTTTTCATATTTTTCTATATAGTTTTATAAAACCAATAGGTAGGTTCAGCAAAGAGGATCAACTAGGACTAAGGATATGAATGTCGACTGCTACCAGACAATTATTATTCATGGGATACAAGTTTGTGCTGACATTGTACGTCGAATCACAAATAATATAGGCGTGTATGCATTTTTTATAACAACGAAATCAAATACACACGAAAATACGTTTTTTTTTCTTTCTAATCGATCATATATTGAACAAAAAGAATAAAGTGTATATATCTCGTAGGTAGTACCCCTTTAATGTACGCACAATGTTCGATATCACACAACACACAATGCTTGTACCACCTGTTTTGTCCTACTGAGGAGTTGTTCTCCATTGAGCTCAAAAGTAAAAAAAATTGCACACAATGTCGGCAATTTGAATATGGTTTTTGTATTCCTGTTTATCTTTTGATTTACAGATCAGTAGGTGTTTCTAATTTTGGGGTTCAACATTTGGAGGGTTTAGAATCTGCTGGGCTTCCAACACCATCAGTGAACCAGATTGAACTGCATCCATGGCAACAGAAATCGGAAATAGTGAAATACTGTCGAGAGAAGGGAATTACCGTAATGGGATATTCTCCTTTGGTTAAAGGACAACGATTTGATGATCCTACACTTGTGAAAATTGCTAACAAGTACGTATGGTTTGTTCTTATATTGTTATTTATTTATGTTCCGGACCATATGAGTATTTGGACCATACGCGTATGGTCATGACCATATTCGTATACTCATATGGTCCGACCATACGCGTATGCTCATATGGTCGGACCATATGAGTATAATACTCGTTTGGTTTTAACGGACCGGACCATATGAGTATTTAGACCATTTAAATATTTTTTTTCAAATTACATTATAAACGTTTGAATTTAATACAAAAACTTTATCTAAAAAACAATGATGGTTACATGACAGTTTGTTAATTTTATAATTCAAAATTACGTAAAAATTAAATATTGATGCAATAGTTAGTTTTCATCGCTAGTTACATTCTTGCATGTAGAATTGGGATGACATTTACTAACACACGGTATCATGGCTTTTTTTTGCTTTTGTGAGTTTTGGTAGGGAAAAGCTAGTCTTTTTGCAGCTGTGTACAGTGATATGTCTTTGCCCATTCTGATCTCTACGGTGTTTTTGAGAAGCTCTTACTAGATCTCAAATATCACAAAATGACTGCAATACACCATATTCACAAGACATTTAAAATAAATTACGTTACTTTCCAGTAACGTCTTGTGTAACAGTTCATTAAGCAATTTTTGGAATTTAATTATTTAAGTCGACATATTGCAATTGACCCGTAATAACAAATCGGCATTTGTCATCGGTAATGACCATCGGTATAAAATGTAATTTTGGCAAGTAACTAAAATACACTTTGTGAAACTTCTAATTTTTATTTAGCTAATCTTTTTATCATAATATTATAATCAAATTACCTATATGATAGCGTCTTTTTAATGAGCGGTCATACCATATGTAGAGTTTAGAAGTATTACAAGTCAGCTGTAACAGAATGTTAATTACCCCGACCATATGAGTATATACCCATATGGTCATGACCATACGCGTATGGTCCAAATACTCATATGGTCCGGAACATTTACATTACACATCATTCGTTCAAGAGCAAACATTTTATCAGATGTTTTAGCATGCCACTTTAAAATAAGTTGTCCTTACTGTCCATTTTTTTTAATTTACTTTACCACAGCTATGATATTTAAATCTTCCAAGAGGTTGATGCTAATGTTTGATAAATGATTTTTTTAAGAGGTTGATGCAACAGCTTTATACATGAATTTTTGAAGATGTTGATTGCCAAAGACGACCAATTCATTCATAATTTTTTAGAGAACGCGAAGATTGCGAGTTTGAATTTGCCTTGCAAGCAATAAGTGTGCCACAAAGTACACATTCTTGCAGTATATGTTGAAAAAAGATTAAACGGAATCGACTAGTATTTTCATGCAACCTTTAGCTAGTATAAAAATGATTACGCTGTGTGAAAGGTATTTTAAGAAAATACCGAGAGCACTATGATCGTGAGAAAAAAATACGTAGACTCTACTCGGGAATGTAAGTAAGGACTGACGGTAGTTTACAGATGTTCCAAGTTTCAATCTTAGACTTCATACAGAATACCAGTCAAAAACATCAATGTGAGGCAATGCATCAACTTAAAGTTCAACATAATTGGCTCACCAGTTCCTAGTTCACTAGTTGTACACGTTGTTTGCTCATGACAACTAAAATAGTGAGATTTGTATAAGGTTTATAGCGAATCGTTGAGTTTCTTTCCTGTATTGTGTTTTCTATACTGTTGTTAGTCTTAAGGTGGTATCTAACACTACAGGGAGATAACTCTATAAAATCAGCCAAACGTTTTAATAACGTTGTGTTGTAAAGGGAATATTAAGCTTCTCAATGATCAAAATTGGTGTTTGTCAATCTGATATATTACCTGATAAAATGGTTGGTTCAAAATTTTTGAAATTTATATATTTTGGTTAAAGGGTCAAAGTAAATACTTTATCAAAATTTTATGAAAATTAAACGAGCCAAATTAATTTTAGTGAAAGTGTTGGGTACCACCTTAAACAAATATTTTGTTTGTTTTGTTTTAATTATGAGTTTGAATGTCTCTTTGGTATCCTCCGCCTCTCTCTTTTCATGAAGAAAGGGAAAATGATAAAGTAATCTCATGTTTTATAGGTACAACAAGTCAACAGCACAGATCCTTATAAGATGGAGTATACAACATGGGTTTATTACCATACCAAAATCTGGAAAACCAAATCGAATAGATGAGAACATGAAAGTATTTGATTGGACTATAGCGGATGACGATATGGCCGTATTAGTAAGTTAATGGGTTAAAAAATTGAAATCAAATTACTGAAAACAAATTTCTTGCTGAAACCGAAGCACGGAGCTGGGTGCGTGGTTTCTAGCTGTGTTGAAGACCCATTTGTGGCCTTGGGCTGTTTTCTACTCTTTGGTGGGGTCTTGTCTCTTTGACTCAATTCCCGGTTTCATTCTCAAAGTTATATTCTTGAACAAGATGTATGAGAGGAGTGTTAAACGGAAAGTACATTTGATCTTGATTATAGCTTGGCATTATTTTGTAAAACACCTGAGAACATAAAGCCGATCTTGCGTAGCATAGTTATCGTGATATTAAGAAAGAGATCGACATTAAATAATGCCTCATGCTATTTGGAATCTTGATAGTCTGTGTTTTTCTTAACAATGACTTTCATATTAATTTTCCGAAAAAACAAACTGGAATATCGACAACATATAACAACTACTAATAAGTCAAGGACCCTCAGAGGTGACTTGGTAATAGAAATATTGTTACTTTTGCTCGTCTTCCGATTGTCAGTAAAACCCCTGCTAAAGTGTAATTTCCGTTAGACTGTGCGGAATGTACAAGTACGCAGCCACTTCGAGTCAGGATAGGAAATTTTAATCCGATTGCCTCGTGTATACAGATTGTCACACTAAACACCCCTAAACGCACGAATGATGTGCACCATAACCAAAGTTTTTGGCGGAAATGCATCGAACTCGAAAGTTGTCTATTGTTTAAATCCTAAGGGACGACATCAAAAGTTCAATGAAGGATAAGAAAGTTAATTCACATAGTTTTTTCACTGACCCCCTCACCCCCCTCTTAACTTAATTTGGGAAAAATTGATTGACCCATATGGATATATGTAAAAATTAATGTCGGATAACCAAATCTTGCAGCAGTTCAACCCCCCACCCCAAACTATTTGAATTAAGTGTTTTTTTTATCTTACATTGATCTTTTGATGTCGTCCCTAAGCATGCCATATTATAAACAAATTGTTTTATATGATTACAATTTATTTTACAGAATAGTTTCCCTGACAAGTCATGTACCTGGAATCCTTGTAAAATGCCTTGGACTGGCTAAAGAAAGATGATGAAATTAAACTGATATTGTTTAAAATATAGTTTAATATGTATAATTTGTAATTTTGAATTTAGAGTTAATAAACTACTAGGCATTAGTTTCTTTATTTGTGAGATACTATTTCGCAATTTGTTTAACAACTTAAATGTTTGCTTTATTTTTAAGAATGTAGTTTATGGTTGGATTAGATCAACGAATAACATTAAAATGAAATATGTTATTGATTAATGTTAAAACTGTTGCTGAGTGGATATAAATTGTAGTATTTGTTTAATATCTGATAATTTCACTTTATAATTATCAATTTTACCGAAAGACCGATTATAGGGACGTTAGCTGTAACATTTATGTTTATATCGGTTAGATAAAAAATCGTATTTTAAAAATAACATACTGAAAAGAACATTCAAATTACGAAAAGTCCAAAGATACAATTAACATACTAGCATGAACGGCCTTGCATATAACTGCATGTGTGCAAAAGATATACGATCATATACATATAACTATAAACAAAAGGAAATCCATGTTTGAATTCATGCGTGTATATATGTATACTAGTATGTAAATATAGCTAAACCAGAGTATATGTGAGATATAAAGTAAATAATAAAGAATATACCAAGAGTACAACCAAAACCAAACTAAAAACAATAAAAGTCCAACAAAAAACGACGAAAACAACCAATATAATGAAACCGAACACAGAAAGAAAAAGAAAAAAATGAGCAACACGAACCGCATCAAAAATTTGGGTTAAACTCCCGAAGGGTAATAAGGTCCTGATTTCCTAGTAATGTAAACAAGGGAATACAGCACTTTACAAATTCCATGTGTCCGAAGCGCTTTTGGTTGAAATTAGTTACAAGAATACAAAAATAGTGGTAAACATTCCAATAGTGGAACATTTTAAGCTACTCAAACATACTAAGGATGCTCAGATCCTAATCGGGAGTGATATGTTAAAATCTGACAGTAAAAATAAACAGGAATAACTAAAAACCGCCTGTGTTGATTCAATGCTAAACATATGGAAATTTTATAGAAAATCCACAGCCTTTATCCTAGTACTCTCATATTTGGCAATTTGATGACTGATAGGTATATGATTATTGCAAGCAGTGCTAGCATTGATTTCCTAAAAACAAGTTTATTAATGTAGTTATTGGTTTAAACACATACAAATATGGAACAAATCAAGTACACCTTTAAGGGTGCGCTCGAATTTAATGATTCAGCACGAGGTATTTCGGAATTTTCAGGTTAGTTACAACATTTTGTAGAAAATGAACACTAGCACATCATAGAAAAGCAAGTTGGTTATCTATGTTTCAAATTTTATAACGAAAATCTCTGTATTGAAGGCTGTGGATTTCTATAAAAATCTTGGTTCATTTGCCACAAAGTACTCTTTTTCTAGTAAATGCAATGAAACAGTAAATAATTATGCTTTCCAACAAGTTTCCCCTTGGTATATGTACTAAATGGCCTATCTCTATTATTCATTATATCTGTAGTTTTGATACAATTGAAGTTTGAAAAATTCTTACAAAAATGGCTACAGAAGGAGTCATAAACCTTAATGACTGTCTAACAATTTTTACTGAAGGTTTTTTCCAGTAATATGGAAATCCAATAAAACATCGACCATTGTACAATAATGAAGCTACCCAACAATAGGTCCTTTCTCAACCTGAACTTTCAACGAGTCTGCAAGATCATTTAACTCAAACGGTCGGACGATGATACGAGCTTTAGCTTTATGACTGGTCCCCATTATTCCAGTGACCTCGAATTGGCTGTCCTTTATTGATATTGTTTTAGTATGTTGGTAATATTCTCCGCGTCGGAAATTTAAACCAGAGCCGCTTGTTCCAGTCTCCATTTGCTGGAACCAGTCTTTATGTTGTGTTACTCCTTTATCTGTTAGCCCAACGCCTAGTTCGTTGCTGTGTAAATCAAAACTGTATGGACAACTCCACATGACGACTGCTCTCTTACCAGTAGACGATATCAACCAGGATGCAGTTCCGTATGTACCTGTAGCAGTATTTCCGGTTTTGTGTGCTACCTGCAAATGAAATATAAAATACAAGCATTAGCCTTTCAAAAAGGGCTAGTCGACTCTTAGCTGATGAAAATGGAAAGTGCTCTCGCTTTGTAGATTAATTCATTTACTAGAATAGCACGTGCATCAATCAACAATTTTTACCACATGTTATGAAGTAGTATATATCGTTTAATGTTGTTGTTTACGAAACTCCAGAAGATTCGACTATTTATAGATAAAAGTTACCTGTGTACCAATATCATGAATATGCATGATTGATGCCAGGCAAAATCTAATTGCTAAAATAGAGAGGACAAATCCGATACTCTACGGGATTGAAGGACATTTACTAGGTTTGGATTGTCCTAACCAATCAATAAACTTTGATTATTCACGTCTCGTAATATCTTTCAATCAGGTAGCAAGAAAAATTCACGCACTGACTGTCCTTCTAATATCGACTCCTAGGAGTCGATAATAATAATGTATATTTCTTATTTGTCTTTTGTTGCAAACTTTATTGTAAGTTCAAAGAAGATGAAGATAAGTTATGTATTAGTGGCATTTACTATATAATTTGATTAAGTGGTACAACATGGTCGGACAAACAAACGCTAAAAGTTTATCCAATAAAACGGTCAATTGGAAATTCAAACTATTATAAACAATTGTATGCAGGATCATTTCTATTTTATCGGAATTTATATTCAGTCCTTATCTTATAATCGAATTTAATATATCATGTGCTGTTGTCGGTCACATGGGTGATGTCAGTACTTATTCACACAGAATTTAAATATATTTTCTTTTACAAATTTAATTACTGAGAAGATCTATGTTTGGCTAAACCTTTATAAATGGTACCATATTTTGGTGAACAGTTAAAATTGATGTTAACAGTTTTTTCTGATGTTTTTTTTATCAAGTTACACCATTTTTAGGGACGGGTTGAATAGTGAATATGATTAATTAAAACATGATAACCCCGTAACGTTCTTTGTGCCTGTCCAAAATTAGAAACCTGCAATTAAGTGGATGTCGTAGGTTGCTGATTGACAAATTGTTTTTCGTTTGTTGTTAAGTCATCAATCAGAACTTTTGTTTGAAGTTTCCTCATTTGAATTTTTTACATTATTTTCATGTCAGAGACTGCGATAGCTGACTATACTTTATTGATTTTACTCTTTGTTCATTAGTTTAAACATATTTTATTTGCTGAATTAAAGCAAAATGGATTAGACACAAGTAAATCATACTTATGAAGTCTTTTCCATAATACAATATAAAGTTACAATAATAGTATAATATAATGGACATGCATATAAAACAAACAGTTTATACAATATAATACTAGCTTTCATAGGTGAACAAAGAGGAGACAAAGTAAAAAAGGAAAAAGAAAGTTTGAAAAATCGTATACTTCTGTGACGATGACTTGTGGATTGATGGCAACGATGACGTCCTGTGTCAGCAATAATAACGCTCTATCAAGGCATAAGAAATCTGTTTGACCTTTTTACGTAATTCTGAACATGTTTGAAAATTTGAATATTTTGTTCGTTCGAAAGTTCCAAGTGTCCGCAAATTAATGTCATACGGTGATTTATTGATGCTTTCTGGTGGAGAGTTGCCCAACCATAAGACAACCATACTACATCTCCCTGTGTTAATAGTATAGAGAAACGTTTAGACCGGTCATGAGAGTCTGCTACTTACGAACTGCTCCCTTTGTCCTGGTCTCACTACCACCGGTGGAGCTTGAATAATGCCACCATTGATGTATGATTCGGGGTAAATCAAAGGGTATTTGGTCCAGTTTTCTACTTCCACCGTACAGGCAACACTGTAACCGGAACCACCTAAAAGGCCATTAAGAACACTTGCACCGGAAGTAACAGCACTTGCAGCCGTTCCAGCCGCTGCTATAGCAGCTGCCCAGTCTATCAAACCAGTCACTCGGACAAATAGCCCTGAAAGTTAGAAACATCCAATTTTGTTCAAAGAAAACATAACTGCTTTTCAAGGCATTTTGAAAATAGAACTTTGTGAACGGATTTAAGTTTTATAAATCACTATAATAGTACGTTTATGTCAACACATATTCTTAACTTCCAAGTAACACAGATTATATTCGGTTTCATGTGAATGCATAACAACTCTGAAGATTTTAGCTATCACAAATGCCTTACAATTATAGGCAAGACTCGGCAAATTTTGCCACCTTTCATCTTAGATCTGCCAAATGAAAAGCATTAGTGATTTCAGAGTTGTCATCCTTATCAATGTTGTAACAAGCGCAATTTAATTACAAATATGCATTTATATTACATGTCCCTCTGTAATTGTCCAAATGCTTATCAATCATATGTAATAACTTCGGTCATCTGAACATAGAAAATGATAGCGCAAGTGGGGCATCCGTATACTATATATAGGAACACATTTTTTTTTATAGTTTGAAGTATCAAATGACTGAGACTGGATCTTAATGTTGACTGTAATATTAAGTTAAATAACAAAAATACCGAACTCCAAGGAAAACTTCAAATCGGAAAGTCCTTTATCAAATGGCAAAATCAAAAGCTCAAATATACAAAACAAATTAATTTTAAAAAAACAACTGTCATATTTCTGATTTGGTACAGTCATTTCCTAATGTACAACATGGTGCATTAAATCTGCTAAATAGCTAGCTAAAGTTTGCACTAACAAAAAAAAATGTCTATCTAACAGTAAAATGAAAAAAAAACATAATTTATCAATGCAATGCATCTGAAGCGGTTTTCTGAATTTACCGGTACCTTTAACTACGGAAAAATTGACAAAACATATTTTCAAATTTTGCTCTTGATACTGTTTGTTATTTATAGATAAGCATTTATCCAAATTTAAAAGAAAGAAAATTTTACAAAGGTAATGATTTCTGAAAAAAATTGTCCCGTAACAACAGACTGAACCTAAAAATGCTAAATATTGATGTCACAGACGCCGTTGATGACGTTATTTCAAATATCCCACCTTTAAAATGTTGACCCGGTTACAAGTTGTGTTCTACAATTGGACTGCCAAATCGAGAATCGGACATGGCGATTTATATATGGGCGTTTTTCAATAAAAGCGTTCCTTTCAGACCTAAAAAAAATTGGAAAATCAACTAGTCTAAAATTTATTTTCAAGAGTTATTTTGAATACCTCTATTATAGACCTGTTTGTAAAGAAAAAGTGCAATCTTAAATACTCTTTAAAATGATATTATTTTCATAATTTGTGTACTGTTTCGTAGGGGACTTTTTTCCCCTACGAAACTGCTTCTAAACACACATATTTTTGCAATTTTAAATGTTTCCTATAGAAATTCCAGTTTGTTTACTTTATATACTAGAAAAATCTCATTTTTTTCTGAATTGGAGAACCATTTTATTATCGATAAAGATTAGACAGTACTTCACATATGAAGGTACAACTCATGTTACGTAGTGGACATTTTGATGCGTTTCGTAGTTGACAAAACCGTTTCGTAGTGGACAAAAAGTTTCGTAGTTGACATCAACCCTATTCTATGTTAATAAAAACATAATAAAAATTACATGAAACTAACCTTTGATATTTGCTTTGCACGAAGATAATTGAAAAAAGAGTAAAAAAAGACTGCAAGGTAGTGATATATAGTGTCCACTACGAAACGTTTTTCTCCCAAACTTGTTTCGTAGGGGACGTATTCACATGTTTTATTTTTTTCTCACAACCCCAATATTGCAATAGTAACAAGACTTACTGTATTCATAAAAGCGTTATTAAGCTGTACACTGATATTTTTTTCATAATTTTAAAACCAGTTACTGAAGGAGATTTGACCCGTTTCGTAGTGGACATTTACAAAAATACGGTATCACTCTGGTCCATTTGATGTGCTCAATTTTTCTTACCAACAGTTCAATTGCCGTTATAAAAGCATCACTTCTTTTGTAAGACCCTAATGTTTATATCTCTTGCAAACAAAAAATTACATTGATTTTATAAAACTGTTTATAAGCAAGTTTTAATGACTTCGTTTTGTAGTGGACATTGTGTTAGGGACACACCTTCTAAAATAAAAAAAATCCTATGTTAAAAGCTGTTTATTAAAATATGTTGGCTCTAAACATACTTTTGAATTATTAAAGAACTTATATTAAGTAAAATTAATATTTATTTCTACATTTTTTTACGATATTTGAGAGTATGAATGTTGAACAGGCGGTCTAGGGACATGCCATTTTGGTTGTTTTGGACCATTCAGGAATCAATTTCTTATCAATCCCTCTAAAAAAATAAACTGTTTCTTTCCTTAAAAATGATATATCTAATTCAATGTACTGACTGCACAAAAAATTACTTGCAAAGATCAAACACATTTTTTTAAAAAGTGGCTGGGACATGAAAGTACTTTTTTTTATTGAAAAACGCCCAGACTTTTTTTTCGGGGGTATACAAATATTTAAAAACTTGACTTCCTCAGCATGCTCAATGCAAATATTGACAAAAAAGTGTGCACGTACATACCAGTAAGACAACATAACAGAAGGTCAACTCTCATGTTTGTGGACGTTAGGATTACGTTTAAGTGGTATATGTTGATAACCTTTTGCTCCTGTTCTAACGATTTTGATAACCTATTTGATTTGTTCTGCTAGATTACAAACCAAGGTTACACGGTTACATTTGTAATGTGTGCATGCAACATATGCATGCATTTAAATATTATCAAATGAAAAATATGGTATGGACAACAGGACAACAGCAGGAGTAAAAATATTCGTACCAATTAAAGAGCATGTCCAGTTGCAAAGCAGCCAACAATGTGGTGGTGGTATGCCGTAAATACTACACGGACGTTCTTAAGAATAAAATTTTAAATTCATCTACATTCAAGTCCATGCGCCCCACAGAGAGCCATATAGTTAACAAACATATCATAACCACATCACAGCTTAAGGCTACTTCTGAACATTTGAAGGTCCCTTCTATGTACTGGTTACCTAAACTACACAAAAAACAGTAAAATATAGTTTCATCTCGGCAACTAATCTTTGAATGCTTTTAACAAGTTCCTTAACTACTATCAAAGAGCTTATCATAAACTATTGTATATGAAAAAGGTGGAATAATCTATTTTTGGAGTGTAAAAAATTCTCTGGGTGTTTTAGATAAATTACGTGCTTTTGATGGTCCTTTTGATTCTGTTGACATTTTTGACTTTTCTACTCTTTACACTACACTTCCACACTATCTTATCAATCAAAATTTGACGATTTAATTAAATGGTCGTTTGGTAAATCTGAATGCAAATATATTTGCTGCAACTCATAAAGTCTTCTAATGAGAAAGGTAAATATGCTAGATATACTTACTGGAGGTGTGATGAGAAGATTGAAGCTGTTAATTTTCTCCTTGATAATATTTATGTACGTTTCGGCAACAAAGTTTATCGACAGGTTTTAGGTATTCCTATGGGCACTAATTGCGTCCCTTTAAAAGCAGACTTGTTTTTGTACTGTAATGAATCACAGTTTATGACCAAACTCAGTAAAGACCCGTCTAAATTGCATTTAGTTGATAAATTCAACAACACTTACTGTTATCTTGATGATATTTTTTCGTTAAATAATCACGAATTTTCTCAATATACTGCCGAAATTTATCCAAAGGAACTTACTTTCAACAAATCAAATTTAAACGGTTAAAAACTGTCCTTTCCTAGCTTTAAATATTTCGATTTTACACAAGAAACACCACGCTCAAATTTACGACAAAAGGGACGATTTTTCGTTCCCTACTGTTAATTTTCCCTTTTTGGATGGTGATGTTTTTGGCACCATCTTATGGTGTTTATATTTCACAACTCGTTCGCTATGCCGATGTCTGTTGTGACGTTTTTGATTTTAAAGAGCATAATCTATGTATTACTGGTAAATTATTAAGCCAGGGTTTTCGTTATCACAAATTACTTAAAACCTTTACTAAATTCTTCCACATATATAAAGATTTGGTTTTGAAGTTTGGTTGTACCTGTAGAAAACTTATTTCAAACGGAATTGCACCTCCTCATTTTTACAGCCGTACTGTTTACTGTGCCCGAAAATTTAGAAATGATCCTGGTAAACTTATCAAACCTTTAAATAAACTTATTCTAAAAGGTTACCAATTCAACACATGACTGTAATTAGATCATTAAATATTATTTTCATTGGTACTAATATTAATTTTGTTATCAGTAAATTAAAAGCAAACTAAATATTATTGTTATATACATATACACATTCATAGATCTACAATCTGTCGATACCTGTATCTTGGCATTGCACAAGGTCATGTTTTTCTCTGACTGTTTATGGCGTCTTTACACTCAATCCGTTGGATGTGTACGGGTTGAGTATTTAGTCTTAGATGCATGATTTTTTTTATTAGTTGATAGTGGCTTTGAACTAGCTGTCAGTAACTCCGAGTACTCTCAGATCTGTACTTAGTGTCTTTTTGTTGTTTGGATGTACCAGGTCACGTCCACTTGTATTTGTAGTATTTGTATTTTTATCCATCTGATAAGTTAAGCCTTTTTCAATTGATTTTTATAGTTCGTTCTTATGTTGTACTGTTACACCACTGTCCAAGGTTAGGAGGAGGGTTGGGATCCCACTAACATGTTTCACCCCGCCACATTCTGTATGTATGTGCCTGTCCCAAGTCAGGAGCCTGTAAATAAACTCATCATAGATACCAGGACTAAATTTTGTATATACGCCAGAGGCGCGTTTCGTCTACAAAAGACTCATCAGTGACGCTCAAATCCAAAAAAGTTAAAAAAGCCAAATAAAGTACAAAGTTGAAGAGCATTCAGTGGTTGTCATTAGTTTATGTGTTACATATTTGTTTTTCATTCATTTTTTGTACATAAATTAGGCCTTTAGTTTTCTCCTTTGAATTGTTTTACATTGTCATTTCGGGCCTTTTATAGCTGAGTGTGCGATATGGGCTTTGCTCATTGTTGAAGCCCATACGTTGACCTATAGTTGTTAATTTCTGTGTCATTTAGTCTCTTGTGGAGAGTTGTCTCATTGGCAATCATACCACATCTTCTTTTTTATATTAATCAGGAAGAGTTATATATAATAAAGATCGATCAATGAACCATGAAAATGAGATCATGGTCAGATGATAATTTCCTGACAGACAAATACACCTTACAATAATTCTATACACCAAATATAGTTGACCTGTTGCTAATAGTGTTAGAAAAACAAAACAAAAAACAAAAACAAAAAAGTAGTCATTGAACTATGAAAATTAGGTCAAGGACAATGGACACATGACAGACGGAAACTTGTGGCATCTATATACAAATTATGCAGGATCAAGGTCTTCTACCTTCTGAAATATTAAAATTTTAAGAGGTTAGCAAATGCCACTGAATCACTATCCCTATGTTAAGCTTTCTGCTATACAAGTCAAGCTCAACAAAAACAACAACTAACATAAAGACATAAGACACACATTTGTTTTGATTATCATAAAAAATTAAATCATAAATGTCATTTAAATTTTATGAAAATGCACTTTTATAATTCTGTATAATGTCTTCTACAACATCAAATGCTTCTTCAAATTCCTCCTGAAAAAGACAGAAATTAGATATTAAAAAATTACATCGTTCTGCTATATCATATTTTTACCTTTGAATGTTAAATTTAAAAACAAACTTTAAAAAAAATTTGTTTTTGATTTCAGACCAGGATTTCAAAAGCAACTTTATCATTATTCTTTGTTTTTCTTGACATGCAATGATCAGCTGCATATCTGTTACCATTGATTAATTATTTAGACATAAGTTTGAATTTGAATTGTTTTTTTGCATTTTTATGTGTGAATCCACTATTGTCACTTTATGTTATACATGTATAGCTCAACACTTGTTTCCATACTAAACATCCATGAGTTTCAAATATTTGACTTCAAGCATTCATGGTGAAAGTGAGATCATAAAAACACTTTCTCGCAGAGTTGAAGACCCATTGGTGGCCTTGGCTGTTGTCTGCTGTATGGTCGGGTTGTTGTCTATTTGACATATTCCCTATTTCCATTCTCAGTTTTACTTTGAACAGAAACAATTAGTAAACAATTTATAAACTTTTATTGATAGAATAACTAATTGAAAAATTCAGAGAAAACAGAGAAAAATATTCAACGAGTGACCAAATAACTGTAACACATTAATTCATGCGCAAGAGTTAATTCCATGTTGTTTGGTCACGGGTTGAATTTTTTCTATATTTGAATTCTTTGATTAGTTATTCTATTTATTTAGCTCAAGACATTGTTGGGTTTTTCTTTATATGCTGCAATCCTACAACTGTTCCAAATAAAAAATTCATAACTTTTTTAAATTTGGAGCATATGAGGTCAAAAAGTCAGCTAACCTGTACTTTTAATGAATTCATAAATAAAACTCTACGAAAATGCAGTGTCAAGGTCATAAACAAGTTGATATAAGGTGAGTGATTGTCTATGACAAATGATTAAACGGACAATGCGATTTGACAGCCCAAATACAAAAAATGTAGCACAGCTGCAGTGTATTAAAAGAATGACTGCAATATTTTTTCTGTCTATGAAGAAATATTATCAAAAATGTGGTGCACACTGAATAACCCACGTAGTTACAGACGTTCCTTCTAATCTAATTCTAAATTCCATTTCAATCTAGAGTAAATCATGAAAAACTTTAATGATGTCATGGTCACATGACATAATTATGTCATGGTCACATGACATAATTATGTCTATGAGCTGATAGACAAAACACTGTTAGAGAATCAGAAGACATGTTGCGCTACCAGGGATGTCGTAATTGAAAATGTAATGGTAATTAAGTGTAATGCATTACAGTTTTCCATGTAATTGAATGTAATGTGTAATTGAGCATTTTTTTAATTACATGTAATGGTAATTTAATTAATTACATTGAAAAAAGCATGTAATGCTCAATTACTTTTGAATTACATTTCAATTACATATACTTTTATGGTGTTAATGATAATGATTTGTGTTTAATAATATAAATTGTAAAATAATACTTGTTTTTCAAATATTGATATCACATACTTTTTCATTATATGAAGTCTATAATTTATACTGAAGTTACAATGTATATTAATATATATTTGACCTGCAGATGTTTTTTTTTTAATAATTATTATTTAATTATAAATTAAATAAATGTGAGAATCATATATAAGTGTTCAGTTTTTAAGAAAGATCGTTTAACTAAATAGATTGATAAGTAATTAATCTCCTTGTTTAACAAAAACCAAAAAAAAAAGTGTCACTGTGAAAAATCTTTCTTAGACAGTTCATTTGTATTCAAAACCACTGCACACAATCATTTTGTCAAATAAGTATACACAAAAGGATTATAGAAATAAAAATTAACAGCTGTAAAAACAAACCGCAATTAATTCGATTAAAATGTCCAGGGGCAATGCCACTGTTACATGTATTTTTATCTAATTAGCAAAATATTGCTAATATTAAGACTTTATTCATACATTATTTGTACTAAAAATTATTTTCAATATTGTGACAAGGACACTTTTTGATATTTTTAATGCAAAAAAAAAATATTTATGATTTATGTATTATATCTTTATTCATATTATGTTTAATTTAAATGACTTCAAATGTCAAAATACCCCTTGATGTATTGGCAAGTTAATAGAAACCAATTCCCCCTCCTTTCAATATGATGATCTTCTGATCATAGAACTTCCATGTTCTGATCAAGCAATATCTGCCACATTAGCTCCTGTCGAAAAGCTATTTAGAATTGCTGTCAAAGTGTTCAGACCAGAGAGATTCAGACTAAAGACAAAACATTAAAATAGCTAATGATTATCAAATGCAACGCTTTAAACTATGCTTACATGAATATTTTACACATGCATTATTTATACATGTATAATATTGTTAAAAAATGCCATGATGAAATGTAATGTGTAATTTAATTAATTACTTTAGTAAAGTAATTGTAATTTAATTAATTACATTTCAAAAACAGTGTAATGTGTAATTGATGTAATTGTTCATTTTTGCAATGTAATGTGTAATTTAATTAATTACATTCCAATGTTATTGACCCCAAGTCTGTGCGCTACATCCAAAATTAAATTATAAACACTATTCTACTTACATTGGTTACTCCATACTTGTTGTACCAATGGAGATATGCTTTGGCAGCAAATTTGACCCTTGACCTTTCATAGACAGTCTCAAGGTATTCTACTATTGACTCTGAATTGGATGCTACTGTAATTGAAGCTGTGTCTTTTGGTCCAATACTGTTGGGTTTGGCTGAAACAATAAATTATTGAAGATACATGTATATGATAAAACTTCTACTGATACATAATGTACATAGTTTAAACATATTTTATTGTTCAAAATGACAAATGGATTAGACAGAAGTTTTACAACTTAGTAACGTCTTCTCCAATGTACATTATGTATGTACTTCTCTCACTCTTAAAAATACTTTTAAATGTGTTTGTAGATAGATGTTTTTGTGTTCTGTTAATTTGTTCCTTTTAAAATTGTTATACAATGATGACTGATGTACCCATATTTTGACTATTATATTTATTGTGTCTGTTTAGTTTACACATCAATGTAAATATAACGGAATTTGATGAGACTGTCATCAAAGTGAGAGGGTTAGCGCTATAAAACCAGATTTAATCCACCATTTTCTACATTTGAAAATGCCTGTACCAAGTCAGGAATATGACAGTTTTTGTCCATTCGTTTTTGATGCGTTTTGTTATTTGATTTTGCCATGTGATTATGGACTTTCAGAATTGATTTTCCTCTAAGTTCAGTATTTTTGTGATCTTATGTTTTCCTGAACAGTTGGTTATTAGTTTTTGTTTTATACCTTATCAACATATAGATTTATGGTTCCTATAAAAAGATAATAAAATTGAGAATGGAAATGGGGAATGTGCCAAAGAGACAACAACTCAACCATAGAGCAGACAACAGCAGAAGGTCACCAACATTTGTAGTTACTGAATTGCCATTTATTCTTTTTGAGTTCTCTCAAAAGACACCCTTAAATTTCAGTGTAATGTGGATTCATTATTATTTGTTGGGTACCAATTTTTGTTGATTTTGTGGGTTCAGTGGAACCAGGAAATCAAATGTTCAAAGAATAACATATTTTCTATAGGATAGTATGCAGAGCTCGGCATAACCACACAATTAAATAATCATATCTCTCGAAACGTAATTGTCAATGCTATATAAACATGTTCCTTTACACATACCAGTCCAAATATCTATAGGGAAGGGGTTCCAGCTGACAGTGTTGAAAGATTTACGGAACTTTTTCTCCAGCCCCTGTGTCATCTGGGAGTAAAATGTCTCTGTACTGTCACCTCGTGCTATCACTACATTACCTATACTACCAAACTGATACTGTATAAGGAAAATGTGTGAATATTTCTCTCTTCTTGAATCCATTAAATAATATACAGTTAAATCTGTTTTAAGAGACCTCCCAAGGAAGAGTAAACAAGAATGTGTCCCCAGTACACGCATGCCCCATCCGACTTTTATTTTCTATGTTCAGTGGACCGTGAAAATGGGATAAAATCTCTAATTTGGCATTAAAATTAGAAAGATCATATCATAGGGAACATGTTAACTAAGTTTCAAGTTGATTGGACTTGATCAAAAACTACCTCAACCAAAAACTTTAACCTGAAGCTGCACGAACGGACAATTATACGCACTGACCTGAAAACATAATGCCAATAAATGGGACATCATAAAATGTGGTCTCATAAAACTGCACATAGTTTGTGAATTTGGGGCCATTTAAAGCTGACAATGCAGTATGGGCCTGCACATTGTTGAAAGGCAGTATGGTAACCTAAAGTTGTAAACTTTTGTGTTATTTGGTCTAGTGAAGAGTTGCCTCATTGGCAATTATACCACATCTTCTATTTTATATGTCCTTCATTTTTGTTTTCTTTAATTTTTTTAGGCATTTCACTTCCACTTTATATTTTGTTCTCTATTCTTTAAATTGCAGCTCTATCTATCAAATAGTCAGCCTTTTTAGTTTTCTGTCTATATTACTGTATTCCCCTCTTTTTTCTATTATTATCTTTTCTGTAAACCTAATTGTGATAAAATTGAGAATGGAAATGGGGAATGTGTCAAAGAGACAACAACCCGACCGTAGAAAAAACAACAGCAGAAGGTCACCAACAGGTCTTCAATGTAGCGAGACATTCCCACACCTGGAGGCGTCCTTCAGCTGGCCCCTAAACAAATATATAATAGTTCAGTGATAATGAACGCGGGGTTAAACATGTTTATGACCCTGATACTCATTATATATAAGGATACTACATTTCCTTTGCTATCATGTCGTCTAATGCCTTGACTCATCTGTTTCTGTAGTCCTGCCCAAGACAGCTTACTGTTATAGCAAAAATAAAAAATGTTTGATTAGTATTTTACATCTCCTATAAATTGGAGCACCACTATATGTGAAGCTAAAACTACTAAAGTAAATTCAGAAATTATTGCGATGTTTTTATTTTTTGCGAAAAATGTGACAAGGTAATAATTGCAATCATTTAAACTTGCATTTTGAAATATTTTATATGACTTAAAACAGGATTTTTCTCAATAACACAAAATTAAAATCGCAATAATAAATGCATGCAATAATTTCTGAATTTATAGTACTAAATGAAGACCATTTTGCAAATTATTTTAGACATCCTTTCAAGATTTATCAGGTCCAGCAGGTGCTTGTACATACTGTAAATTCAAAAAATATTGTGAGGTATTTATAACTGCAAATAACGTGACTGCATGAGATTTGTAATTATAAGAAATCACATTTTTGATATTAAAATACATATACATGTATTGTATTTGTATGCAGATTATCCTGAAATAGCACAAACAATCTTGTATTTGTGTCCCTACTTCAAGAATCAAACCAATAAATGCACTCATTAATTTCTGAATTTACAGTATTAAAGGCCTAAATTAAAATATTGTTTGTTTGCCCTTTTCCGACCCTATGTTTTGAAACAGGGTAGGTAGGTAGGTAAAATATTTTATTTTTCTTTCCCAAAAAATAACTTAGCTCGGTACATTTTTTGTCATGGGTAGGCAGGTAGGTATAATATTTTATTTTATCGATACAAAATCTGCATGATGTCATTTTTGTCTGTACTGCTTTTGTTTAAGTATGCTTTTGCTAATAAGTTTCTAGGACTATTAGTATATTAGTCCCAAGTTTTGAAAAAAAATTATCCTGTAGAATGTGAAGTTAATTCATATGCACTACAATTTTTTTCAAATATAAAAAATGGGGCTGTGCGGCATATTTTAAGCGTTTACATACCTGGAATTTTTAAGAACTTTAACTTGCACTAATATTCTGTAATATGTACCTTGTACGCTTACCTAGACCTACAGTTTTTCTGTAAGAGATAACTTTGTCCTGGTAAAATATGTCCGGGCAGAAATACATTGTACATTACTAGTAGAAAAAGTCCCTAGAGTGTTTAAATTTTCGTGTGTGCCTGTGTTTCCAATAAAAATGCTACAAGACTTGAAACTCAATTGTCACATATTTTACATCGCATTTATAAATGATGTGTACGGAAAAACTTGGCGATTTTACTGCCAAATATTCTCCCCTTTACAGACCTTTGGTTCATGTCAGATATAAATCAGAATATATCAATGCTGGTCGAAGGCATCGTTAACATAATCATCCTAATCTATGGACCACCAAAGACCATCCCTACATAGGATACAAAGTCTGTTCACAAAATATTTTGTACACATGTTGATAATTTAGTATTGGACAAACTTTTTTTGAATGAACCCTGCTCTTAAAGTATAGAGACACAGAGTAACATTCTTTTATATATCATGATTTCAAAGCTTTGAACATCGATTTCAAACAAATGCTTTGAAACTCCAAATGCAAGTGTCCATTCATGTCAAACGCTCATGTGATACCAAACGGACTAGACCTTATTATGAAAGATAAAACCCGAGAATTCCAGTAAAATAGTTTTGAGCGGGAAATACATATATAAGATTTTTGGTAGGAACAAAAAATTAAATAAAATAAAATCTTGCTGGTAAACACAAATAAAAGATTTTCAGGCGGAATGAATTTAAAGAGTCGGTTGGTAAAGGGCAAACAAACAATATTTTAATTTAAGCCTAAATGTTTGACTTTAATAATTAACTTGCCTCTTAGCTATATGATGGACCTGTACAAATTTATTTGCTGGAAGAGGACAAACTGATCTTATCATCTCCCAAGGTTCCATACCAATACTTGGTCCACTAAAATAATAAAAAGTATGAACTTTCAATTAGAATACAAAAATGTAATGCATACATTGATTAACTCCTCTTAAGCTTGTAAAGTCTGCTTTCCAGTTTTATCATATGCTACAGGAAATACATTTTATATCATGTAAGCTCCAGGCAAATCAATTTATAAATTTAAACTTGTTTCCCATAGTTAATCAACATTGTTTAGGAAAGATGTTACAGTTTTATTGTAGATTTGAGAAAAAACTTTAAACACCATATTTTGGTTCAATTACTAGGGGTCAATCAAAACTTTTTAAAAACTTTTTTTAACAGGAATCAAATCTTTTACGAGGAGGGGACAACATTTTTTTTCATTTTTAATGCAAGGGGAGACAACCAAACCTTTTTTTATTTATTGTAAGCAGTTGAACATGTTTTACAGTTTTGAGACTATTTACACCCTTTAACATAAGAGGAAGCAATCCATTCATTGTTTGTGAAATAACGGACATCATTTAGCTTGTTTAAAGGGGTTATTATTTCCTACACATTTTTCTAAAACAAATGATTGCATCAAACCTGAAAGTGTAAGCATATGACTATGACATATAGATTAGGGGAAGAAACTATGTATGCCCCTTAGTATACATGAGGGTACTATTTCTAAAAATTTGTGTATAGTGTGATTTTTTTTTACTGTATTAAGTAAGGTCAAATAAATTAAATCTCTATGCTGAAAAACTGTTTATTTTTTAATCTTTAAAGAAAGAACCATAAAAAAAAAACATTTTATGAGTAAGGGGAGACAATTCAAACTATTTTTCATGTCAGTATTATACAAATTCTTTTCTAATTTATAAACAGACAAATCCAATATTTTTGGTACGCCACCAAATTAACATTAGGTATTTGTATACTTCATGAAATTATAGTTTTGTTTTTATTCATACGTAAAAGAGTAATATTAAAAAAATCTTTTGATTGTAAGTGGAGATAATCTAACCTTTTTGGTGTCATGGTATCTGTGGGCAGGACTACTCCACCTAGAGAAGAGGCTATAGAGGTGTTCATGGCATCAAAGGAAACATGGTCACTTTATATAAGGGAGATAATCTAACCTTTTTGGTGTCATGGTATCTGTGGGCAGGAATACTCCACCTAGAGCAGAGGCTATAGAAGTGTTCATGGCATCAAAAGACACACTCTCCATCTTTCTCTGAAGTTTTCCGAGAACATCATCATTATAGGTCAGAACAACACAGTCAGTATTCCTGAAAAAGAATAATATTTGTCTTTATAAATATATTTCTGAAACAAAATCTCCATTTGTAAAAGATTATTTCAATTTCAAAATATCCATAGTTTGGCTATAAATTTGATAAAATATTTAGGAATAGTTAAAAATATATAATAAAAATGTAGAGAAAACGAAGAAACTGCCAATAAAAAACAAACAAAAAAACTGTTCAATATTTTTGCGTATTTAAATTTTAAAATTTCTAAAACCAAATCTATTCCTAGATTTCGTTTTCTTTTTTTTCTTGTTTCTTATTTTTCTTTAATATCATATTAAAGGGGCACTAGCTACGATATGTATAAAAAAATAAAGTATGATTTTTTTTTAGATCAATCATTAATCAAATTGGAATAATGAAATAATAATTTGCTTTTAGCAATCAATTTCCTTTAATTTTGTTGAAATAAGCGATTAAACATAATTTTTGACTGATTCACTTGCAAGTGAAAACGTCATCATCATTCTAACCGGTATTCATGTGAACTTCAAGTTAACCCCTATGTAGAGATTGACAACGCATGCATTGTACGTGTACTGTTTATTTAAAGAAAAGAATGTCAACAATGAAAGTGAAACTACGGTAAATCATTGGATTACTAATTCGATGCACATAAAATCATTCTTATATGGTTAAAAACAATGAGAAACGTCTATTTTTAATCTATAAAATAAAACCAAACAGACCTATAAAAATGCGATTGCACGTGTTGGTTTAATCTATTCGTATCTTTATTTTTGTTTACATCGCTTATATGGTCATCTGAGGTCAAATCGATAGTTAATTAGATGGCGTCTGGACTAAAATACACACGATACGAACCTATATATTATCTACCCCATGCTCTGTAAACTGTTTATTTTAGACTTTTGATAGTTTGGATAAATGTTTTACATTGTTATAAACCAAATATGAGAATTTGAGTCAAATCGGTTACAATGAATTTGACAGCTAGTGCCCCTTTAAAATGATGTTATGTTAGAAGATTTTAAGCTAATCATAAAATGTCCCAAATATTACATGTTATTTTACCTTTGAAGGTATGACAGTGTTAGCAAAGCATTATAGTTCTGTAATGGACTTTCTCCTGTCAAACATGGCGCCACAGTACAGGAAATCAGATGGTTCATGGGATATTCCTCTCTCATGGCCTCACACAGACAAGATCCTAATCCTAAAAATACACAAGTCTATGTAAGGTTATGTTTGGTACAAATCCTCACATTACAGGAAATCAGGTGGTTCATGGGATATTTCTACCTCATGGCCTCACACAGACGAGATCCTAGTCCAAAAATATACAAATATATGAAAGGTTCTGTGCTGGAATGATGCTGCACAGTATGTTGTACAGGTTCTGTTTGATAATGATCCCCATGATACAGGAATAATAATTGAATAATCCTTTTTATAAGAATATATAGATCTTAATAAAGCAAATTAAAAAGTGTGCTTGATATTTCCACAAATCACAATAAACAGCTGGCCCATGAGTGCATGATACGCCCGTCGTCTTGTGTGTGAATATTATGCAATAATCATAAATGGTTTCTGACATATGCTGCGACATGTAAAACAAAAACTTTTTTACAAAATACTCAATAACTCAAAAATAAAATTTTGAATCATCACCAAAAATTATACAGATCTTTAGATATATAACTAAGAAGTGTGTAAAGTTTTAAGCAATAACCATAAATAGTTTTTGAGATACAGCGCAACCTGTGACCCCCCCCCCCTTTTCTTTTTTACAAAAAACTCAATATCTCTAAAATAAAATTTTGAATCAAAACCAAAAAGTCAACAGATCTTTAGATTAATATTACTAAGAAGTGTGTAAAGTTTTAAGCAATAATCATAAATCCTTTTTAAGATACGTGCGACATGTGAAAAAAAACCAACCCCATGTTTAAGTTACATAGTCCGGTAACTAAAAAAAAAAATTCACTAAAAAGTATACAATTAGCTTGACCATCATAAGAAACAACTATATTTAGTTTCATGAAACTTGGATAAGTCGTTCTCAAGTTACGGTGCGACATGTTTACGCCGGACAGACAGACGGACAGGCATTTGTATACCATAATACGTCCAGTCAAAATTTTGGCGGGCGTATAAAAAGACAACAAAAGGAACATTATAACGTTTTGTGATTGGTTTGGGTTGTCTCCCTTTTCTCAATTACTTCACATCAAGATATATATGGAATACTGTGGATTTATTATTGTTCATTGGATACAAATTTTTTGTGGATATAGGTAAACCACAAAATTAAATGTTCAACGAATGACAAATTTTCTATAGGCTTGTATGCAGACCACAGACACAGCAAAACCACGAAATTAGATATCTATGAACATGTTACTTTCCCATTATCCATGGAAACTGGTACCCACAAAAATAAATGAATCCACAAAACAATGAGAATAAATAAACAGTTGTGAAATATATGTTGCTGAATTTAATCGTTTCATTATTTTAAGTATGGACTTCAATGTTTATGTATATGACCATGTAGATTATGCTTATAAAAACAAGTCTTTTAGATGTATCATTATGCAGATTATAATTTTACAAACCAGTTTCAGCTAAAAATCAATCCCAGCATTGATGAAACTTCGAAATGTGAAAAAAATCACATTCAAAGGACATAACAAAAAGGGGAGATAACAAAACTTTGTCATTTCATTTACATGAGCTATATATATATATAGTACCTACATACATACAAATACTGACCTGAACCGGTTCCACCGGTCAAACTGTGCATCATAATACAACCATTGTACATGTCACATCTGTAAAATAAGACTTCTTGAGAACCAGGCTAATTTTGAAATATTGTACCTTTTGCACCTAATTACTTACTGTGGCAGATTGTGTTGATCTCTAAAGGTCTTTGCTTTTTACAGTGTTGTTAGTTTATATTGTATAATTGATGAAATATATCAAACAGTTAATACTGTACAAAATGTAGATTAATTCATTTTTGTGAGCACCTGTTTTCTTGGAATGAGGAAAAAATTTAATGTTAGCAGAAAATTGATTTCACAATTTTGTTAGTAAGCAACCAAGCCTATAAAAATATGTATTATTCTACACTTTAATTCTTAGTTCGCCTTTACCCACAATATGTAATTTTTGCTGATGAACAACCTATGTTTCTGTTTGAAGAATTATTTGATGAGTTGATAAGGAATAAAAAACAATTTTTGGTTTTCTGATGTTTTTTCTTGACTGTTTTGTCCATGGCCTCAGTATTTTGTCTTTGATTTGTAATTTGAATATCCCTTGGGCATCTTCCACCTCTTTCTTTTAGAATGAACAATACTACTTTGATTATTTCCCTTTGACCTATACAAGAATTAGTGGCATCTGGCAAAGAAAATTACTTTTGGCAAGTGGCAACATATCAGCCTTAATTGCTTTTTTTATATAGTTTTGTCCTAGTGTTTGGAAATCAGATTAAAGTCAGTTATTAAAACCTTGCTCCACAGTGCAATACATGTCAATTGGGCTTTAGGGCTGTATAAAGAATTATGAAGGATAACTACTTATGTATTTAGGTGTATTGTGTAGATGCTATCAAATTTAAATGACCCCACCCCACTTCTTTTATAACATAAAAATTACAGCAAATTGAAAAATTGTTCTGCATTCTGATCAAAAGACAAAAATATATAAATATAAAAATCAAAATAACAATTATAGCAATACTAACATGACTATTGTTATTACGATTTCTGCAATAAACATATTATTACCTCTCAATTTCTTTCCTGACTTGGTTGGCAGTATCCTCTAGTATGTGATCCTCTCCACTTTTCTTTAGTCCATGGTAACCTATAAAAAATCAAAAATATGTGTGAATCTCCCAACGAAAAAATTGTTTGCCAATCATCCCCAAATAATATAAAACATGTCCATGTCTATACTGGAATTGTCAGATACTGTAAATTCAGAAATTAATGCGAGGCTTTTATTATTGCCAAAAATGTGCAGGGATGATTCCAGTATATAGTTTAGGGCCGCTCAGCGGCCCCAAAAATATGTACATGAAAATGAATTCCCAATTCAGGAAAATAAAATAAAAATCGATATTTCCAGAAAAGTTTCTGTCACCGATTAAGGCAACTATAATTTTTCATAGTTTGTTGTCAAAATATTTTGAAATCTGGATAAGAATGCTGTTTACGATCGCATTTTATTATGATTTAACTATGACAACATGTGGCAAACGATTTTAGCAGCCGAATTCAATTGATTAATCTGTTATGGGAATATTCAATCTGGTAAAAGCAGATCGCCTATCAGGTTGATAAAAATGGGTGTCAAAGCAGACCTCGGCAGAGAGCAAATTCAAATTTGATATATGGTAACATTGATGGATTCAGTTTAATGGGCGCCAATTTCGTAAAAGCAGATCGCCCAGCAGAGCCGGTTATATAATATGATGAAAACTTGTTTTGTAAAAGAAATTATTTCCTCAAAAGATAAAAGTTTGAGCGTGTTTTGAAAATAATGTTGATGATAGACCAATCATGAAATACGATGTCATCATTATGGAACTATTTCAAAAGTTTTGAAGATGATCCAAATAATTTTAAAGAACACTGGTTCAATGCTTTAAATATCTTATCAATTAAGTATATGAACTTTTGTAATTGCTTTTCTGAATTCGACAATTGACCAGTTCAAATTGAAATCCATTTGAATCAAGGTAAATTTATAAAGATGACCTGCTGTTGAAAACATACTGGATGAATGATTTTTTCAGTGGTTTATGTTAGCTGAAATATATGTTTTTGTAATAGGCCTGGGTAACTATAGCTAAGATGATATACTAGTGCATCATGTTCAACGATATTCATGTAATAACAGTAGCCCATCCAGAATTATTCAAAATGTTACAACTTACATGAACAACAGTGTACAGGTTAAACTTAATAATATACATTTTCCGTTTTTACAGGAAAATAATGTTGTTTCGTCTTAGATTTTATGCTTAAAAAATTCTTGCTTTGTTATGACAATATACCTAATGCCCAATTTGTTCCTCTTCCTCTCTTTCCAGATACAATGTTTCCATCTCTGAAAAAAAAAATATTAAAGAGCCTTGACAGAGTCAAGACCTATCAGAAAACGACTGAAAGGAGGCCTTAGGTGGTCATGTATTTTGATAAATCATTGAATGGAGCGCTAGCATATACAGTAATACTGATTTTGAAGTGTTAAACATGTTAAAGGGAGCGGGCCTTATTCTAATACATGTAATAAATGCATGAAGATACTACTGGTAAAATATTTAGTACTGTACTTGTTTGTCGCTGAAGACTATTTTTGTTTTCATTTCTACATACATAAAGATGTTAGTTATCTCATTTGAATTGTTTTACCTTTATCATGTTAATGCAAATTATAGCTTGCTATCATGGCTTATATAATGCAGTTATTGGTTTTGCTCAAGAAATGGTATGGTGACCTATAGTATCATTGCTGATTGAATATCAATTCGTGTCTTGTGGACATTTGTCTCATTTGCAATCACAGCACATCTTATTTTTAATAGCATTGCAAATTTTTATTATTGCCAAAACTGTGATGAGATCAAGGCGTCCAAAAAAAACCAACATGCATTTCAATTCTAGATCAAGTTGATAGCATTTTCTAATAAAAATTATAAAATTGATATATTGTAATAATAAATATGCCCTTTGACAGTAATAATGAGTATATTGTTGAACAATCACAATAATAAATGCATTTCTGAATTGTCTGTATACTTGTTTTACCTTATTTTAAGACCTTTGCACGCCTTTTGTACAACTTTTGGCTCACTATCTACATGTACAGATCTTTGTTTTCCATCAGGGTGTATGAAAGTGTGTCTAAAATCGAAAAAATAGAGACTTAGGTGATGGTAAAACAAAAAGACAGAAAATATATATTATCACAGCCTTACTCCTTTGATATCAATGTATGCATGGTATGCATCAGGATGGAGAGTTGTCTAATTGGCACTCATACCACATCTTCATATTATCTATCAGGGCTCACACATACATTTGTGCACTTCAGAATTATAGGGAGAAGTGACTTCTCTTTTTGAAATTGATCATGTTGATATGGAGAAGTAACGAGATTCGTGAAATTTTAAAAAGAAGTACTCATTCACTATACATACAATGATATTATAGCTAGCAGCACTTCAATGTTTGGTTTTTAAAATTTTACTATAATATAAAGGCACTGGCTACGGTTACATGGAAATGTAACAATAATAAAAATATTATTGTTACATTGGAGACTAATTGCCGGAATGCAAAGTTGGGTAAGGAACCGATTAATTACGAATGTAACAATAATTATTGAGGCTACGGTTACATTGCGTTATTGTTTCATGAAAGACAGTAATGCGCGCTAGATTTATTAAACTTAAATCTTCTATAGTTTGTTGTTCAATTCTTTCATATGTACTAAATAATAATTGTAATAATGATAAATAATAAATATTATTATTTTTAAAACAAATTGTGTTTTTATACTTTTGCGTATTAATGGTTTTGATGTTCTTAAAGATACTACTTCAGAGTAGAAGTGCCAAAGGCGAAAAATATATATAGTACAATGGTTTGTTGTTGAGAATTTGGGCTGAGAAAAGAAATATATATAGTACAATGGTTTGTTGTTGAGAATTTGGGCTGAGAAAAGTGTTCACTTTTAAGTATTTAATTGCACACCTACTCTTATTACTGTCATTATACTTTGAACAATTGATGAAGAGATTCCTATTACCAATTTTGTTTTGGGTGAACAATTTAAAACTTGGGATGCATTTGAAACGAAACTGATACAATTATCAAGACACAAATTACATACAGCTATACAAACACAGTACTAAAATATTTGATACATCAAATATAGCAAAGTTTGCTGACTGTGAACTAAAATACTGAAAATTTCTGTATACATGTATCTATATGGAGGACGTTATTTCGTTTCAAAATCAGATGGAGCTCGCCCAAACCAAAGATTAGGTATTTTTAACCTATATACGAATATCAATTGGTTGTAATATCCATTCGAGATTTAAATTACATTCGTGTTATAAATTAAAAGTTTAAATTGACACAGACCAAGTGTCAAACGTTGTTTTTTTTCTTCTTCCAACGACATGTTTGCTTTTTTTGCATTGCTATTTGAATGAATGTAGTATGTCTGCCTCTGCCTGTTCGAACTCTCTTGTCTCGTTTTTGTTGTGAAATTGTGAAAGAATTCTTAAAACCTGATGTGTCGGATTTAAACATGCTTCAAAAACCACTTACTGGATATGTAGAAACCGTGTCATTGTAAATACAAAATAAAGAAAGTGTATAACATAAATAGGCTTTCCTCATTCCATGGACCATTAATCAAACCAAGTTTGGTAAATAAATTGTTTATGGCTCAAAAGATACCACTTACTGGATATGTAGAAACCGTGTCATTGTAAATACAAAATAAAGAAAGTGTATGTAATATAATATCAGATTATTACATGGCATTTTTCATATCGCATGTATTATCAGCCCTAGGTTCAATATCAGCCCAAGAGCCGCATGGCTCGAGGGCTGATATTGACCGAGGGCTGATAATACATGCGATATGAAAAATGACATGTTATGATCTTTTTATCATATGCTTCAACAGTAGAGAAAAATAACAGATTCATATATTGATCCTTCTACGTAGTTCCCAAAAAGAAGTTGAAAGAGTAAAAAGTTCACGGACGTCGGACCCAAAATTTGATTCATTCAATATGAAATCTTTCTATCATATGCCTCAACAGAGAAAAAAAACCCACATTTTAATATGGAAAAATCGACAAAAAAATAATTCAACAATATACATAATGAACATTGTATAGAAAAGTCAACTTTTTTAAAGTAACTTTCTAAATAATGTTTCAGAAAAACTTATTTAATTATTTTACACAACATACTTTCCAGTATTCAAATAATTGTTTTGTACACTACTTTGTAATGTTTTTCACTGAAAACGTAGCATTGAGGTGTAGTTTCCGGAATTTGCCGAGTATCACCGGAATGCCATGTGATAACGTTACGGAAAGGCATGTGATAACAATCGAAGCATGTGATAAACTTTTCATATCAGCCCGCTTAGCACCAATTCGAAAAATATGGAAAATACTTTAATTTAATGCTATTATCATACGGTAAAAATCATATGTTATTTAGTCTAAGTATATGATAATTGTATTTATTGTATAGCAATATAATATTTCCCACAGAAAGTAACCACAAGTTAGCGTGCAATAAATTCTAATATTGCACTAGTGCAATAAATCTTCAAAATTCATGACGTCATCAACGACAAAATCTTAGTTTAAACCAATTTTTACTTTCAAATATTATATTGCTATACAATAAAAGGGTTATTGCATGAATATTGAGGAATATTGTCCCTCGTAGAACATATATTGCACTCGCAAGCTCGTGCAATATAAGATTCTACTCGGGACAATATTCCCCAATATTCATGCAATAACCCTATAGTATTGTATATATAAAATAAATGTCTTCAACTTTTATTATTTACTAGACGTAGTACATATTTCTAGTCCCATCGTACATTGCTGTTTTTCATGTAACAATAACACAATGTAACCGTAGCCTCAATAATTATTGTTACATTCGTAATTAATCAGGTCCTTACCCAACAATGCATTCCGGCATTTAGTCTGACTCTCCAATGTAACAATAATATTTTTATTATTGTTACATTTCCATGTAACCGTAGCCAGTGCCTAATATAAAAGGGTGAGGCCCTATCATGCTTATGGCTTATGTTTCTTATTTTCTTTTATATTGTTTAATTAATATCTCATAATTCATGACCATTAATATAAAAAAAAAGACTTCTTTGTAATCTAAATTGTTTTGGTTTTTTTCCTGCACCAATTTTGTACGTTTACTAGCCAATTTTTTGCTAGCAATTGTGCAGTAGTCATGAAAAAGAAGTTCCTTTGTTATGGTTGTGTAATTTTAAATAGGGGAACAGATAGCTGGATAGTATGGCATTGTTTATCATGTTTATAACAAAGTTTCTGTTTTAGTTGGAACTTCTTTTAGGGGTGACAAAAAGAATGCTGGACAACTTGGCCCGGAGACAAGTCGGTCCAATTCAATCAGACAGTCTACATGGTCTATCATGGAGGAGAAAATATAAGTTAAAAGGTCATTAATAGTTTACCCGCAAAACATAAAAAGTTGTTAATACTCAGAGACGAAATAACTGTATGGGGTGCAAATTTGACTAGGTCACTGGGTCAGTGGGTGCCGAAGTGACTAGATTTTTATTTTGTGTACCCTTCATGAACAGCTTTGTCTTGTGATGTTTTCTTCCAGAAAGCCTTTCCTATTTGGTTTCCGCATTGACCGACATGTAGAAATACTGCTGACATCTTCAGTTAAAATAGTCATTGTTCATAACAATGCCGTTGTCCTGCAAAACAATGTATAATTGAAAACCATTGAAAACAGACCGAGATCTGAATTTTAACCGGATGTTATGAATAAAATAAAAAATAAAAAACAACTCCGGTAAAAAGTTTCCGCGTTTAATATCTTCACTATGGCCGTGTTCAGGTGAAACTCTAGAGTTAACTCTAGGTACTCGATCAACACCTGGACAAGTAAGATCCGTACTCTCGTGACGTAATGTGACCTGTGACCCGTTAACTCGTGGAACCCAGATTCTTGTCAGGGTTGGAAGAGTTTCAAAATGGCGACCGGTGGAAGTAATATGTAAGTTGCAGATTGTAAAAAAGAACTTTACTCTTGTTTAAAGATTTTCATCACATCGTTGACATAAATAACAACAATTTCATGAAAACGCTTGATGAATTGAATTATTTGAAATCAGCAGGCGGTCATTTTTCATACAAATTATGAAATAAATAGTCAAAATGTTTATACCTTTTTTTATATTACATGAATACATGTACCTATCCTGTATTCAGGCCCGTAGCCAGGAATCTCCAAAGGGGGGTTGGTTTGACTCACAAACTCGACCTTAACAGTCACAATTCGAACCGAACATTGACTTTAACAGTGCTTATTTGTTTTCAAGGGGGGGGGGGGGGGGGGGGGGTTCGTCCAACCAACCCCTGGCTCCAGGTATGGTATTCATGTATTTGCCAACTCTGTCAGATGATTCCACTGACACTGTTGTCTTAAGTCAGTGTGAATTATACTCTTTAAAATACTATGAATTATTGCCACTTTATAGATACACGGTCACAATAACAATGGTGCACTAATCAGCTGCTAATACAATCTGCAGGGGCGGATCCGGCCATTTTAAAAAGGTGGGTGGTTCCAACTATAAGTTCTCATTCAAATGCATTGATCGGCAAAAAAAAAAAGTGGGGTTCCAACCCCCGGAAGCCCCCCTTCCCTGTGGATCTGCCAATGATTTGTTAGATAAAAAAATATATTGGTTGAACCAAAACTTTGTACACTGTACATACCCCACCAACACTTTATCTACACAGTTACAGTTCTCATTTCTTATTATCACATAGATTTCCATATCATAGGCATTTCTGTTCACTATTATAACATTGATGAACGCTTTTGATGTACGCTAAAGCATAGGCCTGAACATCAGACATGGAAGGCTATCTACTAATCTAGTTTGACTAACAAATGAATAGACCCAATCAATAAAATCGACAGCAAGGGGCAATCAAAATGAAAATGTCCTGTTTACCATTCAAACTCCATCATGCATGCAAAGTACCTGAAAAGTAGCTTGCCATTCAGCATCGAATTTGGATGTAATTTTTTCATTGACCATATTGAGATTCTCTTTACAAGAGGTACAATTTTAAACAAGTACCGGGTACTATAGATATAGGAAGATGTTGTGTAAGTGCCAATGAGATAACTCTCCATCCAAATGACAATTTAAAAAAGTAAACCGTTATAGGTCAATGTACGGCCTTCAACACGGAGCCTTGGCTCACACCGAACAACAAGCTATAAAGGGCCCCAAAATTACTAGTGTAAAACCATTCAAACTGGAAAACCAACTGTCTAATCTATATAAAAAAATCGAGAAACACATATAAATTACATAAACAAACGACAACTGCTGTACATCAGATTCCTGACTTAGAACAGGTGCAAACATTTGCAGCTGGATTAAACGTTTTTATGGTACCAAACCCTTCTCCCTTTTTCTGAAACAATAGCATGAGTTCACAACATAGAAAAACCACACGATAAAATTTCAATTGACAGGCTTAACTCCATCAAAAAAAGTTGATTAATACACTATGAACGAATAAATGTCCATACTTGCTCTCGACAGACTTGTTCAGCTTTCCCTTGTCAAAAAATTCAATCCTATCATGCTGCAGCCCTTTATTTTTTATGGTGTTTTGCTTCTTTTTTAGATGCTTATATATGACTTTATATATAATGTAAAATATGGTTAGCAGAGGAGAAATATTTATGATGCACTTTTGAATCTAGAATTAAAATGTAAATTTTCAATTTCAGTGTGAAAATAAAAATCGTAGGCCCTAATAAAACTTATGAAGGCAATATAACTACAGAGTTGGCTGCTATGATAAACGCTCCTGATTGTGGTAAGTTTAAGTTGATCAATGTTATTTTAGTATACTAAATGTGTAAGGAAGGAAATAGTGACTGTGTACATGACCCTGACATAAAATGGAAACTACATGTACAAGAAGAATATTGGAGCAAAGGAACAGCACTTTCATTGCTATTCTTCATCTTGAAATGTGAAGTGAGATCTTCTACACATAGAAAATATTCTCGTCTTAATGCAAGTTCAAGATGCCTTCAACACTGGCAATGACTGTAGTACCGGTTTGAGAAGACAGCATCACACCTGCAAAGATACAAGGCAATATCTAACATTTTATAAAATAGTAGGGTTAAACTTCATTCAAAATTATGTGTAGAATAATAAAATGTTCAAATGTGCATTAGTGCTTAAACACAGACAAATCCGAACAAAGGAACCTGCAGGAAAACCACTAAGATCTTTTTCTGAGCCCACTTTACCAATTTGAAACAAACTAACAGAAGACCTTATGAAAAAGTCAATTTAAACTCTTCTGTAAAAAATCACTTTGTCTTCAGGTGAGCTATACAGGTTTCTAAAATGAGCCTGCCTCTGATTTATTCCCTGCAGCTGTATTTGAATTGGCCACTAGCCTGACGACCCAGGTCAGATACATCATGGTCAGGCTTTCAAAATTTTCCAAAAAATGAGAAATATCAAGCCAGTTTGATGTTAAGAAATTTTTTAAAATGCAAGTTGAATTTTTTTTCCTGAAGACTGTTGCATGATGGACATACCAGTATTTATGATATTTTTGACATATGCATGTAGATCATATCTGCTAGAACAATCTGTCTGTTTTCACAAAAAGTGATTGGTGCTAATTACTATTGAAATTCATATACATGATATATAGGCATTTTTCTTTTATTTTATTATATACATTGTATAAATTCTTTTTAACTTGTGTTTTTAATATATTAAGAGTATAGAATTATTAATTACAGATCCAGAATTGAAAAAAGTAGTATATGGTGCCATTATAAGAAACACTGGAAATGAAGATCCCTTTGATACCATGCAAGCAGTTCTACCTGTGAACCCAGAAAATGAGCCTGGAAGCACCAATGTTCAGCCTGAGAGCCCAGCAGAAACTGAAAACCCTCCAGTTCAGGAAATTACTGATTCGGTAAACAATTTAAATATCTGTGATAAGAAACAAAAGAAAAAAGAAAAAAAGAAGATAAAGAAAAAGACCAAGAAATTAATAAAAGGTCTTTCAAAAGAACAACTGATGGAAAGGAACCTGAACGCAAACATTGCTACACATGAGAAATTATATTTATATAGACAAAAAGTTATCCATGCTACAAAATGTACCCCTGATTATTCCGATGAGGAAACAGTATGTTTTTCGTCTCTTTCAAATTCTGATAATGTCAGTACCTTACAAAGTATTGAATCTGCCTACGGACTCCAATCTGTCCCAGTGAATCATGTACAGATAACAGATTCACTGGTCTTAAATTTTGAAGAATTTCATAAAATACTAATGGAAAAACTAAGTTGAAATAAAATATATATATTCAAAATTGTACATGTTGTTTCTGGTAGTGATCATATGCCATTAAATTATTTATATTTTACTTAGATCCACAATTGGACCGAAAAAGAAGAGAAGTTATTGATGACCATTCGTGGAGATATGGAAGATGCATTCAATGGCACAAAACAACATGATACACTGTGGGGAAAAATAGTAAAACAAATGAATCAGGAAGGAGTAACTGTTTCTAGTAAACAGGTTATCAATAAATGGAAAAATCTTAAAAAAAAATACAAAGAAGTAATGGATTCAAACAATCACACAGGCAATAACCGATGTACGTGGAAGCATTTTGATGCATTTAACAGGCTATATGGAAACAAGGCTTCAACAATGCCCTGTGTGATGGTAGATACTAGTAAAAAAAGTGGAAATGTTGTTGTGGAGAAATTTAGTACGGCCGATGAAGATGCCCCTGGTACATCATCATCTACCAAGCCTGGAAAAGAGAGTGTGAAGAGAATGAAGAAGGAAACAAAATGTAAATCTGATAGAATTTCAACAATAATAACTGAAATTCAAGACACAAATAACAATGTCGTGAACTTGATGAAAGAACAGCATGGTGATAGAATTAAAAGGATGGATAGACTTTTGGACATTTTGGAGAAATCCATAGATAAAGAATAATTGTTTTTTACCAATGTTGATATTTAATATAAGGTCTTATTGATTCTTGTTTGTTATTGATAACCGTTACTTCATTTTGAGCTCACCTTGCTGAAAGAGAAGCAGTCTTGTGAGAATTGTCTTTGGTTAAGGATTATATACCCCTTTTCAGCCCAGGACTTCAAATGTTGAGAGATTCATACTCGACAGATTTTAATGAAATTAAGGTGGTACCTAACACCTTAACTAAAAGTAATTTGGCTCTTTTGATTTTCTTAAAATTTTGACAAAGGATTTACTTTGACCCTTTGACAAAGATATAAAAAAAACAAAAAAATTGAACCAACCGTTTAATCAGAAAAATTACACTGGTTATATAGCAGTTTGACAAACATTTATTTTGATCACTGAGAAGCTTAATATTCCCTTAAGAACACAAGGGCATTAAAACGTTCTGCTGATTTTACAGAGATATCTCCCTGTAGTTTAAATTACCACCTTAATGTTTCTCAATTGTTCATAATTATATTGAAAACAATGTGCATATTATAAGTTTATAATAGGTTAGGTAATTTCATAATTTTGGTGCTTTTTCATCAAAATTTTAAAATGAATCAGATTTAATTGTTTAAAATGTTGTTTGAATCTCACTTTTGAAGTTCTGGGCTCTAAAGGGTACATAATCCTTAATATTGTATGTTGTATAGGGGTTGATATTATAATAAAAGAAATAATTGCTTTTTTTGTAATGGTAACACCCTGAACAACAGATGTAGATGTAACATCAAATATATCTTTATAATTTTTTTTAACTCTGATCGTTTTCTATTTTGCCATTTGTCTTATTTCACATAACAGTTATTCAAAAACGTTAAATATTAGGTGTTTCCAAAATATTTCATGGGATTTATATCAACCTTTTTGATAATTTAAAAAAAATTCTAATAACAATAATCATAATTGGTATCAATTTACAATTTTTTGTCGTCTTGTAGAACAGAAAAGACATGTCTAAAATTAGATCAGAGAGATCAAAGATCAGGGTTTGCTTTATGATTAGAAAATATTTAAAAATATGAAATATAAAAAATCTGTCGGGTACAGATGATAAGCATATAACTGAATTTCAAAAAAGGATCATTGACCCATTTTATAGCTATTGTCCTTTCACATGTTTTAGAAAAGTAATCATAAATCGAATTTGAAAAATCAGGGTATTTTTACTTATTTCAGCTGAGTAAAATTTATAGTTCTCAAACTTGGGTGTGATTTTTTTTGTCAGGTCCTGGGTCTTTTGCATTTTAGATGTAAAACTGTTATCAAGCTGTAAATCTGCTGAATATTTCATTATGCAATGTTTAGTGCTATTTTTATTCTTACTGTACATGTTCAAAGGAAGTTCAGAGATATTTGTAATCGGTCTGTCTGTCCCTCCATGTGTTACATTTGTAGATTACCTTGTCTCCATCACTCCTTGTTCATTTTTTGTTTCAGCAAATTTATTTCTATAAAGTATTGTTCCTTAATACTATATGTAGATAAAAATTGTCGAATTACTCATGTTACTAGTTTTTTTCTTCTTCTGAAATCTCCATTCATTTTTTGTTTCAGTAATTTTATTTATTTATGGCATTGTTCTTTACTTTGTGCAAATGATTGTAGATATGCAGTAAGGCTTTGGATTTCAGATTTCTTTGAAGAGTTCCAACATTTGGACCGTAAAAAATGAATTGATAAGGGCTTTGTAGTGCTGGATGGACATTGTTTCTAATGTCGCCATCTACAGTTGTTTTTTACTGTTTGTGTTTTTATACGCCAAAAACATACATTTTATATACAAAATGTTTTTTTTATTGTTACTTTACAAATTTATTTTTAAAATGTACAATGGTATGTACCAATTTACAATTTTTGTTTATGTTTCTGTTGAAATAAAAGTTTTAACAATTTTGTTTCAATATTTTTTAGCTCGTATCTAAGGCATTTCTTGTGGAGCTATAAAATTTATTTATTACACACAGGCAACAATATTATGAAGGTGATGTAGTAGTACATTGGTTCATGTATGAGTGTATATGAAAAAAAAGTGGTGTTGTGATTTCCAATGAGACAACTCTCCCCAAGAGACAAAAATAACACAGGAAGTACCAATATTAGGTAACCATAGGGCCTTCAACAATGAGCAAAGCCCATACTGTTGGTCCATAACTATCTTACAGGCCCTTAAGATCTTGCATCTGGTCAGCTTCAAATTTGGTACAATAGTTCACCACTAGAAAGGATGAACCACTTTTGATTTTCAAGTACAGGGGTCATTACTGGCCTTTGATCATTTATCAAGAAGATTAATTGATGCTTAACATACATTGGCAGTGCATTTATACGGAATTTTGGATAGTAGATTCTGCATTCATAAATGTAAAGTTTACATATATGCAATCTAAAATGTACAGCAGAATGGAATAACATTGACAGAATTTATCCATACCAGTTGGGGCTGTAGTGTACTAGATATTTGTTTTAGCTCTCCTGTGCCAAACATGAAAAAGGGCATGTAATCACCCCATCACAGTTTGTGTCTGTCCACAATTGATTTCTGAACCAACTGTGCTAATTTGAACCAAACTTTGCATGAAGGATACTTAGGGTGGCATTCTTTCAGAATTGTGTACCGTAACCTGTTCAAGAACCAAGGTGGTCGCCATAGATGAGCATAGTTTAAAACTGGGCCTAATTACTCAAGGAACCACTATGAATATTTTAACCAAACTTGTCTTAGATGGTTCTATGATATTACCTGCTGAATAAGCTCTTATTCTGTATTGGTTATTATTGTATCTTTGCTATTTTTTTTTTTAGTGTTTCCACTTTTTGAACATAAGGGTATGGTACAGATCTTGTCAACTGCCTCTCAGTGGATATCTTTGTTTTGTTGTTAACTTCTTGGTATGTGTTATTATTGTTTCAGTGTGTTTGTTCTTAGATAGTTATTTTTTGCTTTATCAGTGAGCTTGCTTCAATGTACAGGTAGTCTCATGGTTGAAGAACATCCAGTGTCTTTCAGATATTTACTTTAATATTGAAACGATGGGATATTGTCTCGTGTACATTTACCCCCATGTCCTTTCGTTTTACTAATGTGGCGTAAAGCAGCCAACAACCAATCAATCCTTTCTTTTTATATGTGGCCTTCAACAGTGAGCAATAGCCCATACCACATAAAGAGCACTTAATGGCGAAGGAAATATGTCAAATATTCAAAAACTGTCACAAATGCTAAAGTAAATAAAGTATTTCACATAAAAAATATAACAACATGGAATAACCACTGAAAATACAGGATGCAGGCTTGGTACATTTAATGGTGTTAAAACTTGTTTGTGAGTACTCAACCCTCCCTCTCAATCCTAGGCCAGTGGTTTAAAAGAATATAAAAACAATAAAAATCAAAACCAATAAACACAAAATTTTATAAGCTTGACACTCCAACAAAATACTAAAAACACAACTGAGGTGATAATGTTAAACAAATTTCTTTGTACTTAGAATGTGTAGAATTTTGTTTTTGTTTGCATATAGCTTTACATTTATAAGGATAAATCAAGACTCACTGCATTAAGGTGTGATTGTAAATTGAACAAGTTAATGCAGATTTATAGCTTGTTGTTCGGTGTGAGCCAAGGCTCCGTGTTGAAGGCCGTACTTTAACCTATAATGGTTTACTTTTTTAAATTGTTATTTGGATGGAGAGTTGTCTCATTGGCACTCACACCACATCTGCCTTTATCTAGATAACATTAAACAAAACGAAATCATTACACATGTTACAGTGGAAGTTTATTTATTACAATTATGGTAGATTGGCCATCATTTGCTGTCTGATTTCAACTCCACCTACATCATTTTGGAAAATGTTTACATAATTATTTGGGTGATTGTCATTGTCTCTATCAATATACAGGTCAATGTCTTCGTGAGCAATAATGCACAAGTTATGTAGAATACATCCTGCCAGAATAGTAAGAACTATCTGTTTTGGTTCATGAATAGTCAACTCCCGCAATCTTCGGAAACGTCCTTTTACATGGCCAATAGTCCTCTCTACAGCCTGACGAAAGGAAGAAAGTGCTTTGTTAAATCTTCTCTGTCTTGCTGACAAGTGACCATTATCTTTAAACGGTGTTATCAGCCAATTTTTAACAGGATAAGCACTGTCTCCTACTATAACTTTATTTGGTCCAAAAAGTTCTCCACCTTCAGCTCTTCTACACAAGGAGCTATTTCGTAGAACTCTAGCATCGTGTGTACAACCTGGCCATCCACTGTATACATCCAAAATTTTCAAGGTGTTGTCAACAACTAGCTGTGTTATAAAAAAAAAATAGACTTTTTATTTACAAAAATAATGGAAAAACTCATAACAATATATTGCTTACATGTACATCATTACAATGAAAATTTTATGTGAGATATCAGGAGACAGAGTTGCGACATTTATTTATATATTCTATCTCATAATATTGTGATATAAATATACCAGTACACGTATTGTATTTCTAATTTTACTCATGTTAGTGTTTTATGTTTAACCTGGATGCATCCATTGCTTTCAATACTATTGGAATAAATTAACTGCTAGTAACCTATGTCACATGGTATATACTATATATATAGGATTATCCCTGTATTTTGAAGTGTACCTGAGTGAGTGTAAAACAGGCCAACTTGCAGTATGATGGGGATTCTGAGAGGACAAGCCAATTGTGCCCTTCAATGGGAGTTCAGTATATATGCTGTCTTGTTCTATTTTTGGTTGGCTAACTGTACTTTTTTTTATAATCTTTTAGTTAATGTATCTTTGTGTTTGTGTGTTACACTGTCCAACTTTTCTTTTCCTTAGATTTCAAATCTGTAACTTATTCAGTATTGACACAGAACACAGCTCCTTTGCTGCAACTTTTATATTTTGTATGTTTTAATTTTGTGTCAAGAGATGATAAAATTTAAAAATCGGCAATAAGTGTTTCTTTGTACCAATGTGTATACAGTGGTTTTAAAGAATAAATTGTCTTGTCTTGTCTTGAATATGATATTGCATTAATTCAGATGACTATCATACCTGCAGCTGCATTGATGGGAACCCCTTTCTATTGTAATAGTCATTGTCATTAGAAGGACAAGAACTAAGCCTTATGTGAGTTCCATCTATTGCCCCAATGATGTTTGGAAGCATATGTAGAAGTTGAATTTCTCTTGATAATTCATCTTGCCTCTGGAGACTAGGCCACTGTATTATCTGAAAATATACAAGACAATAGCAAAGAATTTAGTGATTACCTACATTAAATTAAGCTTACAAGGCATTGAATAAGTAAAATTATTCAACACATATCACAAGTATACATAAACCATATACAGATAAACACATGATCATGACAATGAATATGTTAAACAACGATAATACGCTGTAGTGTATGAATTAATTGTGTTGATATATGCAATTTGTGTGTAATATACATGTAGCTCATTACAGCTTGTGTATTATGAATGTTTGCTGAATAATAATATTGACATGATTAACTTTAAATAAAACTTTGAATATGAATTTGAATTTCACTATGGTCTATGCATTTATAGTTGCCTAGCAAATCAGATTGGTATGGATGTGTATACGTAGATCTGTATAAAATTTGTGGTCATTTTTGTATTATATGTCTCTGATAAAGTTAATTAATTTAATACTGATACTTTTGTTTTATCAATATAAAAATCTAGGGGTACATTGTATCTCAAACTTGTGTTATATCAATGAGGTTTCTTCATTTCATTAATTCCTATTTTGTTCATAAATAGATCATGTATAATAAAATGTACACGCTGAGCAGGCACATGTAATAACACAAGTTTGAATATATTGTAAATCATATATAAATATTTACTTATCACGGAAGGAAAAAAAATGGAAAAAAATCAATGGACACGATGAAAAAACAAAATACATCTTATTCCTACTACAATTTGTATACATACATCTAAAAAGATTTCACAAAAGGCTTCCAAAACCCTTGCAATACAAACATGTGCAGTAGATTTCCCGACTCCGAAGTACTGTCCAAGCTCTCTGAATGTTTCATTGTTGGCCATGTAACACAGAAAAAGTAAGAGCTGTTTTCGTGGCGATATTTGTTCATTTCCTCCTCTGTGTTCAAATATTAATTTCGGTTGAATTGCCTCATGAATGGTTTCAAACATGTCCTTGCTGATTCTAAAATGTACCCTGTAGTCCTCAGTAATGAACCTTGCAATAACTCGTTCCGAATAGCCTTCAATACGAGGTACATCCCAGCGTTTCCCGTGCAGTAACTGAAAAAGGGCTCCCATAACATTATTGTGTGATAATAGTTGAATCGGGAGTGTACAATGGTCATTTTCATTTAAAAACGTTTCACACAAAATTGTTATGAGAACAGGATCATCCATGTTTGTTGAGACTCTACTCTAGAGTAAGTGTTTTGGCGAAATAGATCGTGCGCATATTATAATGAGGTTATTTTTAGATCAACTCTACACTAGAGTTAACTAGAGTTTTTCACCTGAACACAGCCTCTGAAAATAGAGGCCCCTCGTAGGGGAGTCCATAATCGTAAAAATTTTCTGTCAATATTATCACATAATCATTATTTTTTTTAATTAAGGAATGACTGTAATATTTTTTCTGTCTATGAAGAAATAACATAAAAAATTTGCTGCACACTGAATAACGCGCGTAGCGGGTTATTTTACAGTGTGCACCACATTTTTTATATATGTTATTTCGAATAGACAGAAAAAATATAACACTTATTCCATTTTAAACCGTAGAAAACAATGAAAAAACGTTGATGACGTCACGGTCACATGACTAAATTATGTCAATGGGCTGATAACAAAATAACGTCAGCCAATCAGAAGACGTGTTACATCCAAAATTAAATTATAACAAAATAAAAGTTCTAGATATCAAATAATCAAATCATCATTATGAAACATTTGGTCTGGTTCTGTTCTGTTCTGTTCTGTTCTGGTATATACCTCCGTTTTATCGGAGCACTCCACTTGTTGAATGCCCAGCAGGCACTCAACGTTTTAATAAACGTTGAAATGAGGTTGAAATGTGATCAACGTATATTCAACGTTGAAACAACGTAACATTTTCAACGTTCAGGAATAAACCAACATTCAACGTTGAATTAACGTTGATCATTTCAACGTTGTAATTGGAACGTTTATTCAACATTGAATCAACGTTAACTTATTTACTCACAGTAGGCCTATATAAAAAAAAAAAATCGTTATTAGAAGGCAATAAATGCATAACTGTAGAAGTATATATTTATAAAGAAAAGAATGAAAAAGAGTTTTGGGTTTCACAAAACAGTATAGTACTATAACTATTGTCACTATTTCAACTTGAGTTTTGCGTCACCGTGACGGTATGAGAAAAGGGGGAGGTAAGTCGTTTGAGTATTACAATTCTAAATACCCGAAAAAGTGGATATTTCTATATTTACGATATGAAAAATATAATTTTTTAAAATGTCTTTGATAATATATTAAAAGATATTAATAAAAAATATCAGTGCACACATCACAAATTGCGGCACTTTGGTTTACCACTATATGAATAAATAAATTTTACAACCTAGTAATTTCTAGCCAATAGGTGCCCTGCCAAGGCAAATGTTAAATTGTATCATATTATTTTGTATATTGATATTCATACACTGAACTAGTTAGCTTGGCATCCCATGCAGGCTGTTTAGACTATTATATTTAATATTACTGTTATATTTTCATGTCACTTGATATCACATTAAAAAAGTTGTGTACGCTTCATGTGTAAATGGTAGCATAAGTCTTGTGTTTTCCTTTCTATATCTAGCAATTTGTCTATTGGCTGATTACTCATTGTGTATAGTGCTGAGCAGTCTAATACAATTTTAAGTAATAGTAACTGTTGATTATTTATCATAACATTTGTTTTACTACCCCTTTCTATCTCTCGTAGTATTTTGAATAATTTATCCATATATTGCTGCCTAACATCAATTATGCTTTAACAATGCAGGAAATGTAGGAAATGTTCCAATGTTTCTTCAGATTCATTGCATAGCTTGCAATTTGGATGAATAGTATTTTTACTAAATGTTGCCCTAGTACTTTGGAGCATGTACTAGCTAACATTTCAATTCTGCCTTTTTTTTTTTTTATGTCATATTGGTTATTTCTAACACATTTCCAAATGTTATGTGGATTATTGATCTTATCTTTTTGAAGAGATAAATATTTAAGCGTAGATTTTGTGTTACATTCTTTTGTTCAAATTGAAGACCAGTATTCATTTATTGATGTTTTCAATTGTTTTTTTCCACATATATTTTGATGGAGGATGTTCAATAATTTCTTCTGCTTTTGGCAGTTGATATTTTTGTAAAATTTTATTTATACGACAAATAAAAGAGTTGTCAAAATTCGAACTAATTTCCAATTCCCAGTATTTTACGTTCTATCGAGCCATCCAGGCGAGAGATTGAGAGAAATAATGCTTGCATGTTTTTGTCTAAAACCGACCCAAAGGGCTTAGCTCCTATGAGTATATATATACTGCTGCAGATGCTGTTCTTTCTTTCCTTGTTCCTTTTGGTGTGAAATTCTATAATGCCTAGCATTGCTTGTATATATCGGATTGTTCTACTTATAGCTATAGATTTGTGGAGAGCAGCTGGTGTGAGCTTTCTCTGAAAGTGACTGTGTGAATTGGCATTAAATTCCACTGGGTTATGGAATATGGATGGTTTTTTTTTAAATGTAAGTACTTTGGTTGAAATGGGTCTGAAAGTGAAATTACATATGATGATTTAAGCTGGTTCTACTTTCTGATGGTATGAGAATATCAGATGGGATTGCTACGATTTGATGTACTATTTTAAAGAACATATATTTTGTTAATCTTGTGCGTGGTCTTCTTTCTTGTAGTGTGGGCCAGTTTAATGAGTATATCATGTCTGTCGGACTACTGATGTTATGGTACCTGTTACAGACACAAAAGGCATTTCGATTTTAGACGTTTGTTCAAGTGTGTGACGGTTCCATACTGAACATGAATATTCCAGATTTTGTCGAACTAGCGCCAGATATGTCTGAGTTTTGTTGTTCTGACATGATGTTTTAAAGTTTCTATCCAAAAAGCCCGAAGATCGATGTGTTGCCATACGCTATGACGTTGTCTGTTTGTTTTGATCATTTTAAGTTTGCTTATGTTCTAGTTCATATAAAAAAGAAGATGTGGTATGATTGCCAATGAGACAACTCACCACAAGAGACCAAAATGACACAGAAATTAACAACTATAGGTCACCGTACGGCCTCCAACAATGATCAAAGTCCATATCGCATAGTCAGCTATAAAAGGCCCCGAAATGACAATGTAAAACCATGCAAACGAGAAAACTAACGGCCTTATTTATGTACAAAAAATGAACGAACAAACAAATATGTAACACATAAACAAACAACAACCACTGAATTACTAGCTCCTGACTTGGGACAGGCACATACATAAATAATGTGGAGGGGTTTAACATGTTAGAGGGATCCCAACCCTCCTATAACCTGGGCAGTGGTATAATAGTACAACAATAGAACGAAATTACAATTTTTGTTTTTTCTTACAATTAAGAAATTATCATGTATACTGCATGCAATTATAGAGATATCTTCATAGTTAACCTCAACTGAAAAAACTTAATGTAACCTATTTCTAGTAGGTGTGTGTTTTAAAATCATCATCACAAGCTTTCTGGTTAAGTCGTTTGTTGCTGGTTTTTAGGTACATGTAAATTCATAATCTTTAATGTTGTAATAATTGCCACACAAAACAGTTGTACTAGTTACCTGTTTAACAAATAAACATCTTCCAATTGGCAATACCATTGATTTTCTGATATGCCAACATATATAAGTAAGAATCAATGCTATTCCATAAATTGAAATCCTACAAGATGTACACAACTAACACATTATTCAATGCTATTTCGTAAGCATAATTATCAAGGGACATAACTCAGTCCTATTGAGATTTGAGATGCATGACATCCCACTTCTCAGCCACTCTCATTAAAACAAATATTGATGTTATACGTTAATTAAATTACTATTTGATTTTTAGGCCGGTGAAGAAAAAAAAGGGGGGGGTCTAGAATGTAAAATTGTGTTTTTATTTTTTTGTTCAATCTGTCCTGCCTTTTTATTTTTCATTCTATTCGATCCTACCTTTTTTATGAGATTATCCTGACTTTTGTTTCTACATAAACTGTCAAGTGTCACATCCTAAATTTTTTAAATCAAAACTCCTGGCCTGCCTTTTTTCGAAGCTTCATCCTAAACCCCCTAAAATCAAATTGTAGCTTCCTTAGGCATTAAGTTTCGGAATCCTGAATTAAATTCTTTCATATATATATTTCGTGTTCGGGCCTTTTACAAAATGTATAATATACTAAGCGGTATGTGATTTTTTTTTCGTTGCTGTTTCGAATCTCTATTGATCGACACTATAACGTGTCTTACTATTGCTGATAGTTCAGTTTATTTTTTTTTATAGAAAGTCCCTGGTTTTCGCGTTATATATAAAATATTTAAATATGAATGCATTTTTAATTTAGTGTGAATTTGACAGTAAAAAAAATCTTTCCGTATTTTACATGAAAAAATTGAGAATGGAAATGGGGAATATGCCAAAGAGACAACAACCCGACCATAGAAAAAAAAACAACAGCAGAAGGTCACCAACAGGTCTTCAATGTAACGAGAAATTCCCGCACCCGGAGGCGTCCTTAAGCTGACCCCTAAACAAATATATGCTAGTTCAGTGATAATGAACTCCATACTAATTTCCAAATTGTACGATCATTTATGATAGTCTGGATGGGGTTTCGGAAATAGGAAATAAAGAATAGAGAATACTGGCCTTGAAGTCATAAAACTTTCGAGTCAGTTTTGTGTATTCATACTCTAAAATCAACCAATCAAAATGCTGGATTTCATATTTCGAGCATGAATTTTGTGCTCCGAGCACTGAGCCAAGTTTTATGTCTTCAACCCCTGGGCGCCAACATATAACGTGTAGAGAAGAATGGGAACCGGAGGTCAAATATAAAGAATATAATATAACGGGGTGCTACAACATAAAATAAAGAGAATGGAGATGAATGAGGAGCTAACATATATTGTTTTGTAGTCGTCTGATTTTCTCACACATTTCACTTATAAATACATGCATTGTATATTTAGTCTAAGCTGAGTTTACTGTAGGTATTAGCACTTGTTGTGTTTTTGTTTATTCTACAAGAGGCTATTAAGAGGTACAGGGGATGGTTGAGATCTCACCAAACATGTTAAAAAAAAACGCTTTACTTTTGCGTATGTGTCAAGCCAATCAATTAAAATCCTACAAGATGTACAAATCTAACACATTATTCAGTGTCATTTTGTAAGCATAATTATCAAGGGACATAACTCAGTTCCACGGTATGGAGATGCACGACAGTTAACTTGTCAGCCACTTTCAATTAAAATATCTTTGTGAATTCGTTGACTGAATACTTTTAATTGGAATATTATGAGACACAGTTTTTTTGTAAAACTTAGATTATTGTAATGTTATAGGTCGTTATTTTTCGCAATTGTATTGTTTCATGTTTTTCATGTCGGGGTCTTTAATAACATACTATACGGTATATGTGGTTTTTTTCTTGTTGTTGAAGGCCGTTCAGTTCCGTGTGTGTTTCGATACTCTATACATCGACACTCTAACGTGTCTCACTATTGCTGATAGTTCAGTTTTTTCATCTTTTTTAACTGTTTTCGGGTTATATATAAAATATTTAAATATGAATGCATTTTTAATTTAGTGTGAATTTGAAAGTAAAAACAAATGTTTATTCGTATTTTACATGAAATGATCGTTTATGGGATATCGCGAATAGTAAATAAAGAATAGAGAATACTGGGCGCCAACGTGTAGAGAAGAATGTGGACCGGACTTCAAATATAAGGAACATCATATAACGGAGTATGTATGTATATATATGTACTGGTAAATGCCTCCGTTATCCGAACAACCACTCGAAAGCTGCCACGTACAGTGGCATCCATGTATACTCTCTCAGTAGAGCTTTCTTACAAATTGACGGAAGGTACGAACGAACGTAAAGGAAGCACGCATTTCATTTCCACAATAACAGTTAAAAGAGTCTTTGTTTTATCCAGTAAAACAGCATTCTTTTCTAAATCAAGTTTATTTTTCAAAAATAATAATATTGCAAATAATACACGATTTTAATATAATCAAACAGAAAAAAATAGTGTCAAATACACTTACGTCCGATACGTTACTTCCGTAATCCACGAGTACACACATTTCAGCGTGAATTTTTTAAGCACGAGTTTCACGATTAACTTTTCAATGGCATTTTGAAGTACGTTAGTCTAAATTTAACGACAAGATTCACATTTATTTTTATATTTTGTATAGTACACTTTCAGCAAATTGTCAAAGTGGAATATCGAGATTTGATAAAAAAAAAATTTGATGCTACAATGTTTTTAAAAAGTAATGTTGAATAAATCTAGAAAAACAGATTTTGTATATCAAGAAAATAAATCTACAATTTTGCACAATATACATTGTGGATTTTAATATAATGACGATTTAACAGTACACATGTTTGGAAGATAGACGCGAAGTTGTCACTTATCGTCCAGTGGCTAATATTTCATGAATGTTCAGGACTATAGGCAAAACGCAATTATACGCTAAAATATTCGTTCCATTGCTGCGGTGTATCATATATACACATTTAGGGGTGGATGAATATTACCAGAGGAGAGGCGATGATTCAAAAGTTATTAAACGAGCTCCAGCATATGGCAAAGTATGAAGATAATCCTTTTTGTTCATTTTCATTTTATTATTTTGAGCGTTGAAAAATTTGAATTGAAGTATTTGTGTTTTATTTAATTTTTTCTTATTTTTCTGTAAGTGAAGAAGACAATGTATTTGCTTTGACATTTTCTGAGGTTAAACAGTGCAACATTGTAATATTGAAGAGTAGGGGAGGGGTCGGTTTTTAGTCTTTTAGGGACATTTTATTCATCTGACTACTAGATGTATTTAGGATATTTTGTAGTGTTACCTCCTCCGACCTGGTGGTATCATATTTTAACCTATCGTACGTCCCGTAATTCTAAATATATCTCAAGAAAAGTCCAATTTAATAAGTGTCGTTGCATGTAGAACAATTGTCCGAAATTCCACGACTATTATCTAAATATGTCAAAATAAAGGATCCCTAAAACGAGTCTTACGTATGATTCGTCAAGCATACGTACCTTTCGTCAATTTGTAAGAAAGCTTTAATTAAGGAATAACAGTACTGTAGTTGAAGAGTTGCCACCGTCAATTGTAGATTTGACGGTCGCAAATGAAGTTTTACTGGCGACGCGTAGCGGAGACAGTAAAACGGAGATTTGCGACCGTCAAATCAAAATTGACGGTGGACACTCTTCAACTACAGTACTGTTATTCCGATTCTAATGCATTACAAAAAGAAAAAATACGATAAAACTTGAAAAAATGTCTAAATTTGACAAAAAGAAAAAAATCCGCGAAACTTCATGAATGATTTTGGCACAAAGACGTCATGGCTAAACGTGACGTCATACAAATGAAAACTTACAAACTGGAGGTTATTACGTTACCTGTACGCTTCAAATTGGGATAAAATTACATTAAAACGGCATATTCGAGGTTGGTGTTGTTTTATTTTCAATTATGTAGTAGTAATCGAACATTTGTTGATTCAATCAATTCAAAATGGCGGGTCCCTCCTTAGTTACGCCTGGTCAACTGTGGATTTGACGGCAACTTTTAGCCAATGAAAAAAATAGTTACATCCAAATTGCATTAGAATAGGGATTAATGGAGACGTGTGTCACTAACGTATATTATTATTTTTTACGACAATTATTTTTACAAGGACAATCAATCCCCACCCAACACAAAGGTAGTGCTAGTATGGTGGAGGAAGCCACTCGGTGGAAACAGACAAACCAGAGAGATATCAGATGCTTGATCTCGGGGTCAAAGTAGCGGACAACTTTGACCAACCGAGGCCCCCAAAGTACCCATTCTAGTTTTAAACTCCAGTCTGGGTACCAGAGATGTGTGTGAGAGGTTGTAAATTATCCTTCTGATGTACTGATATTTTCAGCACCCCGCGTTAGAATCGAACTCAGGACATTCAGTACTATAGCCATCGGTCTTAACCACTAGACCACGAACTCACACTAAATATACAATAAATATCATAGTCATGAATGAGGAGCTAACATATAATGTTTTGTTGTCGACTGATTTTCTCACACATTTCACTTATAAATATATGTATTGTACATTTAGTCTAAACTGAGTTTTATTGTAGATATTGTCGTGTTTTTGTTTATTCTTCAAGAGACTTGAGGTACAGGGATGGCTGAGATCTCACGAAACATGTTAAAATCCGCTTTACTTTTGCGCATGTGTCAAGCCAGGAGCCAGGAGCGTCTGGTATATGTTAGTCTGGTGTTGTTTTTTTTAAAATTTCAGTTCATTTATATGTCTCGTTTAGTGTAACGTCCATTTCTACTAGTAACACATTTTTGTTTGGCGGCCATACGAAGACCGCCTGCCGCTGCAAGTTTTCTCGCTGTGTTGAGGACCAATTGGTTGCCTTGGGCTGTTTTTTTAGCTCTTTTGTTGGGTTGTTGTTTCTCAATCTAATTAAAAACCGATCTCTCATCGCTCCCGTTTTCTGATATGTCGCGTGACATATCAGAAAACGGGAGCAATGAGAGATCGGTTTTTAATTAGATTGGTTGTTTCTTTGCCACATTCCCCATTTCCATTTTCAATGTATCACTATTTTATCATCTCTTGAATAAAGGCCATCCCTATAATTAATAAATAACCTACTTCTAGTAAGTTTGAAATGTAAACTGTCCCAGACATGCTTGCTGCTGGTATTTTTGTATCGTTGGTTGCTGTCTCTAAGGAACATGTAAATTCATAATCTTTAATGTTATTATATAATTGCCACACAAAACAGTTGTACTAGTTACCTGTTTAACAAATTATACATATTCAAGTTGACAATAACCTTGTTTTGCAACTATGACAGGCGATATTAGTTAGAATCAATGCTATTCCTCAAATTAAAATCCTACAGGATGCACAAAACGAACACATTTTTCAGTGTCATTTGATAAGAATAATTGTCAAGGGACATAACTCAGTCCTTCGGAATTAAGTTGCAGGACAGCCCACTTCCGAGTAACTCTCACTTAAACAGATCTTGATTTGATACGTTGAGTAAACTAACTACGTTTGATTGTAATTTTGTGAGACGCTGTTTATTGCAAAACTTGAATGGTTTTGTTATAAGGTAGGCCGATAGGTACATGTAGTAACCATTAAACTTCAAAAGGCGGGAGGGTATTGGTTTTTTTTTGTACGAGTCAGATTTTTTTAGTCTGTCTATCAAATCATTTTTTTCCCGTCAAAACTGAACCATATAAAGTATGGGGAAACTGGATTCAGAATATATTTGTTTTTTGTCATCTGCGTGACCACAATACTTTTTTTTTCCTTCAAATTTGGTGTCAGAATTTTTTTAGAGGAAAATTACCCCCGGCCCTTATTACCTTAAGTTTCTCAATTGAAATTTTTTCTTTTTATTAATGTCTGAAAAAGTGAGTTCTCACTCAAAAAATGTTCTATCATTTCAACTAAAATCGATATTTCCCCCCAAAAAATTACCAAGTAACTGTCTGAGTGATTTAAAAAAAAATAAATACCAAAAGATGTGGAAATGTCTGCAGTTTTATTGTTTATTTGTCCATAACAAATTACAACTTATGATCTTTCATCTTGTCTACACTATTAACTTAAATTGTTTATAACTTCTTTACAATAAATTCATTAGGATTTGACTAATCTGTTATTCAGATACACACATGCTCAGTTTTTCAGAATTTACATAAGGCTGAAATTCGTGTTTTCTAGAAATATTGGCATGTTATTTGCAACTGCACTAAGTTATTCGGTTTGCCTTTTCTTAAGATTGTAAAAAAATGTAAGCTTACATTATAATTCTAATTACGGTTTTTGTTTAATAATAAGTGTGGACACAGATCAGTATGAAAAGTATGTTTGGATGTTTAGGAGTGTTTTTTGACAGAATGAGTTGTCTGTTTTCCCATATATAAGGTTCTATATTTAATTGTGTTGCACCATGCATGACAACCAGAACCGATCACTAAGCATTAGCAGTGTTATGTATTTAATATTTAGTTTTAATGTCCAAGACTGTCATGGAGACACTAATTTCATTGATTACCAAATGATAATGATTAAGTGTGTACCACATATTTGATTTTTGTCGAGCCTGCAACTTTTGTTGCAGAAAGCTCGACATAGGGATAGTGATCCGGCGGCGGCTACGGCGGCGGCGGCGATGTTAGCTCACTTCTTAAATGCTATATATTTTAGAAGGTGGAAGACCTGGATGCTTCATATTTTGTATATAGATGCCTCATGTTACGAAGTTTCCGTCAGTCACATGTCCATTGTCCTTGACCTCATTTTCATGGTTCAGTGATCACTTGAAAAAAAAGTTCAGATTTTTTGTAATGTTAAATTCTCTCTTACTGTAAGTAATAGGATAACTATATTTAGTATGTGCGTACCTTGCAAGATCCTCATGCCCATCAGACAGTTTTCACTTGACCTCGACCTCATTTCATGGATCAGTGAACAAGGTTAAGTTTTGGTGGTCAAGTCCATATCTCAGATACTATAAGCAATAGGTCTAGTATATTTGTTGTATGGAATGATTGTAAGGTGTACATGTCTAGCGGGCAGATGTCATCTGACCTTGACCTCATTTTCATGGTTCAGTGGTTATAGTTAAGTTTTTGTGTTTTGGTCTGTTTTTCTCATACTTTATGCAATAGGTTTACTATATTTGTTGTATGGAATGATTGTAAGGTGTACATGTCTAGCGGGCAGATGTCATCTGACCTTGACCTCATTTTCATGGTTCAGTGGTCAAAGTTAAGTTTTTGAGTTTTGGTCTTTTTATCTAATACTATATGTCATAGGTCAACTATATTTGGTGTATGGAAATATTTTATGATCTAAATGTGCAGGTTTTATTTGACCTTGACCTGGTTTTCACGGTTCATTGCTCAGTGTTAAGTTTTTGTTTTTTGGTCTATTTTCTTAAACTGTAAGCAATAGGTCAACTATATTTGGTGTATGGAAGCATTGTTAGCTGTACATGTCTGCCTGGTATATGGTTCAACGGACCTTGACCTCATTTTCATGGTTCATGTTAAGTTTATGCGACAGTCGTAATAAAGCTTTATATTTAGGAGTATCAACATAATATCAATGATTAGTAAAGAAGGCGAGACATTTTAGCGTGTGCACTCTTGTTGAAAATTAGGAGAGGAACGCATTATTTCTGCATGATGTGATTCTGATATGGGAGATGGTTTCTGAGAATACGCATGTTTACATGGGTGTATTTATGTTTCGTTGTGGTAGTGATTTCTTACTTTTGGGTTTTCCACAAAAATAGTGAAGGATCTTTCATTTCTGTTTCAGTATCATTAGTAAAAATTTCGTTTACATGTCGAAATTGTTTCTCAGAAGATATTTAATGGTTTTAAGTAATAACAATGCCTGACATGATGCCTTTGTGCTCAATGAGCTAGGAGCTACCTTTCTATTATTTTCTTATTAGTTCACCCTTCGAAAATGTCTTTTCCAAAGCATGGTAAAATAAAAAAAATTATTAATAAATGTATCAGTATATAGTATGCAACTGAAGAGATATATTTAGAAGGCGTTTACATATTCTATCTCAAACTTTATAGCTGCCATTTACGTTAATGATAAAAAGTAACCTACTTCTAGTAGGTTGAAGATGTAAACTGTACATAACAAGCTCTCTGGATTCTTGTGTTGTTCGTTGCTGTCTCAATCAAATGTGTAAGTTCACAATCTTTAATGTTATTATTATTGCTACAAAAACAGTTGTCCTAGTTACCTGTTTAACAAATCATACATGTTCTTGTTGACAATACTATTGATTTTCTGATTCGACATCATTTAAATGTAAGAATCAATGATATTCCACAAATTAAAATCATACAGAACGCATAAAACTAACACATTATTCAGTGTCTTTTCGTAAGCATAATTATCAAGGGACATAACACAGTCTTATTGAGATTTGAGATGCATGACAGTCAACTCCCAAGTAAATCTTGATGTTAAACTTTGACTTTGGGAGCTACAATTTGAGTTTTAGACCGGTAAAAATAAGGGGGAGGAATCTAGGATGAACAATTTTGTTCTATTTTTTATTCAATCTCTTTCCTGCCTTTTTTTATTTTTCATTGTATTAGATTATCCTGACTTTTATTTTTTTACATAAATTGTCTATCTGCCATTTTTCGCAAAGTTTTGCATCCTGCCTTTCTTGAATCAAAATTCATGACCTGCCTTTTACCCAGTTTCATCCTATACCCCCCTAAAATCAAATGGTAGCTTCCTAACTAAGTTTTATTGTAATTTTACGAGACGTAGTTTATGGCAAAACTTGAATGTGTTTTTGTTATATAAAATTAGGCATTAATTTTCCTCAATTGAATTCTTTCAGAATTTTCATGTCGGGGCCTTTAATAACATAATATAGATTGCTGTTTGGTATGAGCCAAGGCTCCGCGTTGAAGACCTGATCTATACTGGTTTACCTTTATAAATTGTGACTTGGATGGAGAGTACGTTGTCGCAATGGCAGTCATAAAACATATTTCTATATCTTTATACGCAATATTTTTTTTCTCACTGTTGAAGGCCGTACGGTTGCGTATGTGTATTGATACTCCAAGTTGTCTTCCTTTTGCTGATATTTGTGGGTTTTATCTGTTTTTCTTTTCTTTTCGCGTAATGTATGCCGTGAACCATTTAAATATGATGGCATTTTTAATTTTAAAGTAAACAAAAAATATTCCCGTTATTTTCATGAAACTGTAAATAACCTAAGGATCCTCCAAGTATCATTCGCAAGGATTTCGCACAAATGTCAAGATTGTTTCGCAGAAGATATTTAATGATTTGAAGTAATGCCAATGACTTACGTGATGCTTTTCAGCTAATGAGCTAGAAGGCAAACAATTGTGTTACTTTTTTTTTTATTAGTTCTTCCTTCCAGAAATGTCTTCTCAAAAGCCTGGTATTTTTTTCTTTGGTTTCTTGTGCCGTTGGTTGTTGTCTCTTTAATATTATAAATTTATAATCTTTAATGTTGTTATATAATTGCCACACAAAACAGTGTTGTAGTAGTTACAAATTATATATTATGCTTTTCAGATATAAGTAAGAATATGCTATTCCACAAATTAAAATCCTACATGATGTACAAAATTAACGCATTATTATGTGTCATTTCTTAAGAATAATTACCAAGTGACATAACTCCGTCCTACTGAATTGAGATGCATGACATTCCACTCCTCAGCCACTCTGAATAACACAGGTCTTGATGTTACACGTCGACTAACTAATTGTTAACATGTAATGAGACGTAGTTTATGGCAAAACCTGAATACTTGTTTCGTTATTTATAAATTAAGTCGCTAGTTATCTCAATTGAATTGTTTCATATTTTTTATGTTAGAGCCTTAAATAACATACTTTACGCTTTAGGGTTTTTTCTCACTGTTGAAGGCCGTACCGTTGCGTGTGTGTTTCGATACTCTATTGATACTCTAACATGTCTTCGTGTTGCTGATATTTGCGGGTATTATCTGTTTCTATTAATTTTCTTTAAGTCTTGGCATACTTTTAATAAGTCTGTACGTGTATGTGTACATATGTCCATCATATATGGCTAAAAGGTAAGTCTGTACATGTATGAGTACAGGTTCATTGTATGGTTAAGATGTAAGTTTATACATGCATTTGTACGGGTCCTAACAATTGTACAGAGAATATACCAAGTGACAATCAATGAATATCCCAGTTGACTTGCATAAAGTGTGCTTTAATTCAAAAGAGGTGTATTTCTTACCTTAATTTTTTTTTTCACAGAAAGATTTCATGAGAAGAGTATACAGAATAAAATATAGTTCAAGAACATACATTTATGTCATCTTAGATTAAAGCCATTACGGAAACAGGTGTTATATTGTACCTGACGAAGGCCTTTTTGAAGATTACTGACCATGGTCATAATATAAAAATAAAAAGACGGGACAACTTTACATATCCACAAGAGGCCCAATGACACATCATAGGTCAGCGCAAGACCTTTACCAATGATATATACCATTACCGCATAGTCAGCTATTTAACGCCTCGAACTGACAAATGTAAAATAATTCAAACGAAAATATTTATGCAAGTCATAATATATCAACAGTAACAATTGTAGGTCAAAATTCGGCTTTTAACACACATCGATCAGTAGGCTATACAACACCCCAAAATTATCAGTGAAAAAAAATTTAAACAGGGAAAAACAACGGTCTTATGAAACGCCAGATATACTTATAACGTGTGCTTGTGGAATATCTTTATGCATAAAAATTACGAAGACATCTTGTCCTGTAAAAAACAATGAAATAAAATTCGAGTTTCTTATATATATCGCTTTTTGTTTTTGAATCCGTGTCAAATTGACTTCTAAACTGCATTAGCACATTTCTTTGTCTCAATTTAAGCTAAATTTATTTTGTCTTGTTAAAGATCTGGTGTTAAGTACATTTTGTCATACAATAAAAAGTTCAACTGTGACATGTCGATAATGCCAATGTAGAGAGAGAAAAAAAAAACCAAACTTTTATAAATAAGATGAATTGAATATTTTAAAGATTACAAAACATATATAGCGAAAGCTCTTTTTTTGAGAGCCCTGGTGGTCGTGTGGTCTAGCGGGAAGGCTACAGTGCAGGCGATTTGGTGTCACGATATCACAGTAGCATGGGTTCGAATCCCGACGAGGGAAGAACCAAAAATTTGCGAAAGCAAATTTACAGATCTAACATTGTTGGGTTGATGTTTAGACGAGTTGTATATATATATACATTTTGGGTGAAATTTTGTCTTTATGCACTGAGGACACAATTTTCCAGATGAATGATATGAAATTTTGTTCTGGTCAAGGGAGGTAGTTTTTGGTGTGTATTGAGATAATATTTAATAGACAGATAGGTAAACACATAATCGCAAAATGTTTTTGTCAATATTATCACATAATCGGCATTATTTTTTTATAAAAAAACAAGATAACTCAAATAATCAGAAACACAGTCCTAGATATCATGGAATTAATAATCAATTAATCATCAAATATTCGCATGGTCTATAATCAAATGAATTAATCACTATAAAAACGACCAAGTCATCACATCATCAAAAACTCCACGAAGGGGCTAACAAAATTAGACGTGATATATTACACAAATGAAGTAATTATATAGGTCATCGTACGGTTATTTTCAACTGTACATATTAATTCAGTTTGCCTTTCTTAAGATTGAAAAAAACTGTAAGTTTACGTTCTAGTTTAATTGAGATTTTTTTTAAATCTTTCAAATAATAACAAGTGTGGACACAGATCAGTGTGGATAGTATGTTTTGATGTTGACAGTGTTTTCTGACAAAAAGAGTTGTCGTGTGTTATTGCCATAGGGTCCTATATATATAGTTACTTGTTTAACAAATCATACATGTTCCAACTGGCAATTGCATTGTTTTTCAAATATGACAGCCTATATAAATAAGAATCAATGCTATTTTACAAATTAAAATCCTACAGGATGTGTATATATATAACTAGCACATTATTCAGTGTCATTTACTGAGCATAATTATCAAGGGACATAACTCAGTCCTACGGAATTGATATGCTTTGTAGTCGACTGATTATTTCGCACATTTCACTTATAAATACATGTATGTAGATTTAGTCGAAACTGAGTTTACTGTAGGTATTGTCGTATTTTTGTTTATTCTACAAGAGGCTAGTAGAGGTACAGGGGATGGTTGAGATCTCACCAAACATGTTAAACCCTGCTTTGCGTTTGCGCATGTGTCAAGCCAGGAACCTTTAGCCTTTGTTAATTAGTCTGTTGGTTTTATTTTTTTTAAATTTTAGTTCATTTATATGTTTCGTTTAGTGTAATGTCCATTTCTACTGAGAATTACACATTTTTGTTTGGAGGCCATACGAAGAAGACCGCCTGTCGCTGTAAGTTTTCTTACTGTGTTGAGAACCAATTGGGGGCCCTGGGCTGTGTTTAAGCTCGTTTGCTTGGTTGTTGTCTATTTGACACATTCCCCATTTCCATATTCAATTCATCACTAATTAATTATCGTGAATAAAGGTCATCCCTATAATTAATAAGTAACCTACTTCTAGTAGGTTTCAGATGTAAAATGTCCCAGACATTCTTACTGGGTTTTTTTGTGTTGTTGGTTGCTGTCTCTTTCTAATAAACAGTTTTCAAAATCTATATATGTGACCCGCTATGTCATTTGTAGGCTTATGGATGTAAAACGTCATTGTTAGAAAAATCATAAACATGATAAATATCGAGATTCAATGAAATACGGATTGTGAAGAAGAGATAAACACTTTCCTTGGCTTCTTTTTTGCGGACGCCGAACTATACATCATATATAAGTTTTGAAGAAGTTTTAGTTTATCGTTTGAAGTGAAAAATATTTGAATCTACATTTTAAATTGATACAAAAGAAAATTAAATTTCTGCTCTATAGATTTCCTTTCATAAATGAAGTCTGAAATATATCCATAATAAATGCACCGTATCAAATGCAGATAAGAGAACACCTACTTATAAACTGTTACGCGTCGCATACTATGTAAAGAGACAAGCATAATAAATTTACATTAAAAAAAGGAATTCTTAAAGCTTATTTTGACAAATTTTAAACATATTTCAACAAGTTTAAATTACATATTCTAAAATAGAGCTACAAACAAAACAAAAAATGCTCTCCTCTAAAGATTTTTTACATAAATGAAGTCTGAAATATATCCATAATAAATTCACCGTATCAAATGCATATATGAGAACACCTCATAAACTGTTTCGCGTCGCATACTATGTTTAGAGACATGCATAATAAATCTAGAATAAAAAAAAGGAATTCTTAAAGTTTACTTTGACAATTTCTTTTAAACTAACTTCATTTCAACAAGTTTAAATTACATGTTCTAAAATAGAGATAATAATTGTTTGTATTGTAGTTAATTTAACTCTTTGATATTTTATTCAAATACGCTATTGAACATCACTAAGAGCCAATAAATACAATAATTTTGTGTTTTATAAATTAGTGCCTTCAATAAATAAAAGTCGTCATTGAACAGTCTCATTTCCATACCGGTATTCGAAATGACTCAAAATCTACTGGTCCGACGCAACTTCTACTGGTCTCGGATCACCGGACCAGCGCTAATTTCGACCCCTGGATATAACTCAGTTCAAGGGAATTGAGATGTATGACATACCACTCATCAGCCACTCCCACTTACACTGATTCTGATGTGATACGTTAACTCATTAAGCCTTTTCAACTGATTTTTATATAGTTCGTTCTTAGGTTGTACTGTTATACCACTGTCCCAGGTTTAGGGGGTCCCGCAAACATGTTTAACCCGCCACATTCTGTATGTATGTGCCTATACCAAGTAAGGAGTCTATAATTCAGTTGTTTTCGTTTGTTTATGTGTTACATATTTGTTTTTCGTTCATTTTTTGTACATAAATAAGTTTTTTTCTTTGAAAAGTGCTACATTGTAATTTCAGGGCCTTTTATAGCTGACTATGAGGTATGGGTTTTGCTCATTGTTAAAGGCCGTACGGTGACCTATAGTTGTTAATGTCTGTGTTATTGTTGTCTCTTGTGGAGAGTTGTTTCATTAGCTATCATACCACATCTTCTTTTTATATATTGAATAATTGTTTTGTTATAAACTAAGTCGCTAGTTTTCTCCATGGAATTCTTTCATATTTTGTTTATGTCGGGCCTATAATAAGTTTTAACATACTATACGCGATATTGTTTATCATTTTTTCATTGCTGAAGGCTGTATACGTACGTGGGTTGCATGTGTGTTTCGATACTTTATTGCTACTCTAACATGTCTTTCTCTTGCTGATAATTCAGGTGTTTTTTTTGGTTTTTTTGTTTTGTTTTTTTTTGGTCTTCATTATCGTTGTTTCAATTGTCACACAAAACAGTTGTACTAGTTACCTGTTTAACAAATCATACATCTTCCAGTTTAAGTGTGTTGCACAATGGCAGTCAGAACCGATCACTAAGCATTAGCAGTGTTATGTATTTAATATTTAGTTTTAATTTCCAAGACTGTTATGGAGACACTAATTTCATTGACTACCAAATGATAATGATAAAATGTGTTCCACATCTTTGATTATTGAAAGTTAGGAGAGGAACACATTGTATACATTTCAGCATGATGTGATTTTGATATGGGAGATGGGTCTGATAATACGCATGGGTGTACTATTTACATGGTTTTTTTTTTGTGTTCCGTTGTGGTGGTGATTTTTACGTTGGAAAAAATAGTGAAGGATCCATCATTTCTGTTTCAGTATCATTAGTATATAATTTCGTCTACATATCGAAATATTTCTCAAAAGATATTTAATGGTTTTAAGCAATGAAAATGACTGACATGATGCTTTTCAGCTAGATGAGCTAGAAGGTGAACTTCTGTGTTATTTTGTATAAGTTATTCCTTCAAAAATGACTTCTCAAAATCCTGGTTAAATAAAAATAAAAATATCAATAAATATATCATGGATATTGTATGCAACTGAAGACTCCTGAGACATATTTGGAGGGCGTTTAAATTTTTAAAGGGTTTTTTTCTTCGAAGAAATCATAACGTAACATTCAACTTTATTGACAATAAGTAACCCACTTCTAGTAGTTTGAGATGTAGACCGTCCATATTAAGATCTATGTTTAATTGTGTGTGTTACTGTTGGTTGCTGTCAATTTAAACAGTAGCAAATTCAAAATCCAAAGTTTGTTATAATTGTCACACAAAACATGTAGTTGCAGTAGTAACCTGTTTAACAAATCATGCAACTTCCAGTTGACAATAATTTTGTTTTTTTCAAAAATGACAGCCTATATAAATAAGAATCAATGCTATTTTCACAAATCAAAATCATACAAGATGAACGAAACTAACACACTATTAAGTGTCATCTCACAAGCATTTTAAAGGGACATAAACCAGTTCTACTGGCTTCAGCCTCATGACAGCCCACTACCTAGCCACTCTCACTTAAAAAGATCTGGATGGGATACGTTGAGTAACTACGTTTTCTTGTAATTTTGTGAGACGATGAATATTGCAAAACATATAATTGTTATATGTGAGGCCGTTAGGGAGTAACCATTAAACTTCAAAAGGCGGGAGGATATTTTTTTTATTCGAGTCAGATTTTTTTTAGTTTGTCTATCAAATCAATTTTTTCGTCAAAAATTAACCACATAAAGTATGTTAAAAATCCGAATTCAGAATACTTTTCTTTTTGTCCATCAGGGTGACCTTTTATATTTTCTCCATCAGAATATTTTTTGTAGGGGGAAAATTTACCCACCTGTTCTTTTTAAGTTAAAACGTCGTTCCCTTAGTTTTCTCAATTGAAATTTTTCCTTTTTTTATGTCTGGGCCTTTTATAAAATAATGACCCATTTAACACCGTAGTTAGATCTTTGAATGATGTTCTTGTTAAATTCTTAAAACATAACTTATAAGTATTGCTATGCAAATATATAAAAACTTATGGTCTTTCATCTTGTCTACACTATTTACCTAAAAGAGGGACGAAAGATACAAGAGGGACAGTCAAACTCATAAATCGAAAATAAAATGACAACGCCATGGCTAAAAATAAAAAAAACACAAACAGACAAAACAATAGTACTTATGACACAACATATAAAACTAAAGAATAAGCAACACGAACCCCACCAAAAACTGGGGGTGATCTTAGCTGCTCCTGAAGGGTAAGCAGATCCTGCTCCACATGTAGCACCCGTCGTGTTACTCATGTTATAACAAATCCGGCAAATAGTCCAATTCGGTAGGTCGCATATGTTGGCATAGAAAATGGTTGTGCTTTAAATTTCTCTGATGTTTTATTTGACTGACTAATATTCAGATACTTACATGTTGAGTTTTTTAAGAATTTACAATATGGCTGAAATTCGTTCTTTCTATAAATATGGGCATGTAATTTGCAACTGCATTTACTAATTCAGTTTGCCTTTCTTAAGATTGTAAAAAACTGTAAGCTTATGTTCTAGTTTTAATTACAATTTCTGTTCAACTTTCAAATAATAAGTGTGGACACCGATCAGTGTGGATAATATGTTTGGATGTTTGACAGTGTTTTCTGACAGTAGAGATTTGTCTGTTTTTACAATAGGGTTCTATATTTAAATGTGTTGCACAATGACTGTCAGAAACGAACACTAATCATTATCAGTTTTGTTTATTTGGTATTTAGTGTTAATTTCCAAGACTGTCATGGAGACATTAATTTCATTGACCACCAAATGATAATGATAAAATGTGTTCCACATCTTTGATTTTTAAAAGTTAGGAGAGGAACACATTATGTGCATTTCTGCATGATGTGATTTTGATATGGGAGATGGTGTTTGAGAATACGCATGCATGTACTATTTGTATGAGTTTATTTGTATTCTGTTGTGGTTGTGATTTCTTACTTTGGATTGTCCACAAAAATAGCGAAGGATCCTTCTTTTCTGTTTTAGCATCGATAGTAAAAAGTTTACAATGCATGACATGATGCTTATCAGCTAGATGAGCTAGAAAGTCAGCTTTTGTTATTTTTATTTAGTTCTTCTCTTTTGAAAATGTCTTCTCCGAAGCCTGGTAAAAGTAAAACAAAAGTATATTAATAAACATATCAGGTATATCATGTATATTGCATGCATCGGAAGAGATGTATTTGGAAGGCGTTTAGACGTACATTTAATATAGCTAACTTTAATGATAAAGAGTAACCCATTCTAGTAGGTTTTAGTTGTAAAATGTCCATAACAAGATCTCTGAATTTTTTCTATTTTATCTTTATTCAACAAGCTCTCTGAATTCTTGTGTTGTTGGTTGCTGTCTCTTTCTAATCTTTAAAATTCATAATAATTTAAGTTAATTGTTATAATTGTCACACAAAACAGTTGTAGTACATGTAGTTACCTGTTTAACAAATTATACGTTATCAAATCGACAACACCATTGCATTTCAGATATGAAAGCATTAATAAATAAGAACCAATGATACTTTACAAATTAAAATCCTACAGGATGTAAAAAACTAACACATAATTCTGTTTCCTTTAGTAAGCATAATTATCTAGGGACATAACTTAGTCACACGGAATTGAGATGCATGACAGCCAACTACCCAGCCACTCTCACTTACACAGATCTTGATGTGATGCGCTGAATAACTACGTTTTAGGCCCCACCTACAATAGTAGAGGGGCATTATGTTTTTTTGGTCTGTGGGTCCATTCTTTCGTCCGTTCGTCCGTGTGTCCCGCTTCAGATTAAAAAGATTTGGTCTAGGTAGTTTTTTCATGAAGTTGAAGTCTAATCAACTTGATGTTTAGTACACATGCTCCCTATGATATGATCTTTCTAATTTTAACACCGAATAAGAGTTTTGAGCCCAATGTTACGGTCCAATGAACATATAAAAGGATAGTCCGATAGGGCATTCGTGTACTATGGACACATTCTTGTTATTGTATTGTGATGAGAAGCAGTTTATTGCAAATCTTGAATATGTTTTTGTGATATAAAGGTAGGCATTGAAAGTTTCCTCAATTGAATTAATTCATATATTTCATGTTGGGGCCTTTTATAACATACTATACGATATTTGTTATTGTTCTCGTTGTTGAAGGCCGTACGGTTAAAATAGATACCATAAGATGTAAACATGTCTAAAGTTTTATTATTTATTTGGCAATAATATATAACAACTTATGATCTTTCATCATGTCTACACTATTTACTTAATATATGTTGTCATAGAAAAAGTTTGTGCTTTTCTCTGATTGTTTATAACGTCTTTACAATAAATCCGTTTTATTTGACTGACTGATATTCAGATACACACATGCTCAGTTTTAAAAATTTACAATATGGCTGAAATTCGTTCTTTCTATAAATACGGGCATGCTATTTGCAACTGCACTAAGTAAATCGGTTTGCCTTATCTTAAGATTTAAAAAATGAAGCTTATGTTCTAGTTTTAATTACAATGTCTGTTCATCTTTCAAATAATAACAAGTGTGGACACAGATCAGTGTGGTTAATATGTTTGGATGTTTGGCAGTGTTTTCTGACAGTAGAGAGTTGTCTGTTTTTACAATGGGGTTCTATATTTAATTGTGTTGAACCATAACAGCCAGAACCAAACACCAAACATTTAGATTGTTGTTTATTTAATATTAAGCTTTAATGTCCAAGACTGTCATGCTACCACTATAATTCCATTGACTACCAAATGATAATGATAAAATGCATGATTTGAAAGTGAGGAGAGGAACACAATATCATGATTATGTGCATAACTGCATGATACGATTTTGATATGGGAGATGGTATCTAACACATTATTCAGTGCAATTTGATAAGCATAATTTTCAAGGGACATACCTTAATCCTACGGAATTGAGATGCATGACAGTCAATACCCTAGCCACTCTCACTTACACAGTCTGATATTACTATGACGTCAGACGGATATTTTGTCATACAATAAATGTACAAGTCAATCATATAGTTAAGATGTACGCCAGTACAGGTACGAGAACGTATGGTTAAGATGTTAGTTTGTAGATATAGGAATATGTTGTATGAGTGCCATTAGACAACTATCTTTCCAAGAAACAATTTAAAAAAGTAAACCACTGCTTGTCAAGGTAAGGACATGTATTGTATAGGTCCACCATATGACTAAAAGGTAAGTTTTTATATATGTTAACCAAATAACTAAAAGGTAAGTCTGTACATGTATTTGAACATGTCTACCATATGGCTAAAAGGTAAGTCTGTATTTGTATGGGTACATGTCCACCATATGGCTAAAAGGTAAGTCTGTACCTGTATGTTTACATATCAAACATATGGCTAAATGTCATTCTGTACTTGTATGTGAACATATCTATCATATGGCTAAAAAGTAAGTCTGTACATGTATGTGTACATGTCCATCATATGTGTATAAGGTAAGTCTGTACATGTTTGAGTACAGGTTCATTGTATGGTTAAGATGTAAGTTTATACATGTATTTGTACAGAAAATCTACCAAAGGACATTTAAAGGGAAACTTCGCAAAAAAATCAAAAATTGATATTATGTCCATTCTGTATAAAAATGCTCAAATTTATAGATATTAAAGTTTTATTCCGCTAAATAAGAGATCACCATCGATTTTAAATTTTGAGTATCAGTTCTCTACTCTCCGCCATCTTGTCACCTTCTCCGATGAAAAATCCCGATATGTCAATAAACCACAAAGGAACAAAACTACAGTAAACGATGTAGTCGTAATTGCGTGTCGATATCTTGTCAATCGTACGGTTGTTTTATCTGACTGACTAACTTGATACGGAAAATGGTCTTATATTTTTAAATAACCATATAGTCTGTTATTTTTAAACTGATAATATTGTAATTAGTTAAAAAGTCAAAGTTCAAATCATAAAATGATAAATAAGTGTTCCGTGGAAATTGTTTTCGAAAATCTAATTCGTTCATAATTCTTTCAAGTAATAAACTTTATTTAAATAAATTCGGATCTTCCCTTATCTGATCACCAGCATGGCTAAAGGTATTACTCCCAAAGGTATTGGAAGGGGTGTAAGGTCCAGGTATTCAATCGATTTCCTGTCCGGCGGGCTTGCAAGTTCATGCATCGTTTCTGATCAGTGTACACGACCGTTACTTATAACTTTCCATTTTGAACTATCAGGTGCATGTATAATATACATTTTTGTCTTGCGTGTCCGAAAGTGATATAATATACTAGTCATTACTGAACTCATACGCTTGATTATAAATAACATTTCTGGTGTAAAGAATATTATTTATAAAAAAAAAATAATACAAAAAAAAATAATTGAAGAAATACAAATCTATTTACATATTTTTCCAAGGGTTAATTTGGGAAAATGTAATATATACTCGTTGTCAATAGTTTAGGACAGATTGGAACATACCAGAATTATTGATCTAAAAAAATGTGCGCACTTGTCGACGATTCGTGTATACATACGCCTGGTAGAAAGTTACGGAACTATAGTCAGTAGCGCAATTTAAAATGTGTATACATGTATACATTGAACATAAGAAAGAAACATACATTTTGTGTAAATTGTGGTAAAAGTTTTGTAAATAGACTAGTCCATGTATGCCAACAGTATGTAATCAACGAATTCGATAGACTATTGTATACCAAAAGAAGAAGAAGAAAAAAAAGAAACAAATTGATTTAAATACAGGTCAATTTATAACTTGCTTTGGTTCATCGAAGTTAAGAACATAGTAAACTCACAAATTTATATATCAATTAAATTGTTCTCGAATAAAGGACGAAATTCGTCATCATCACAATTGTTCCAACATTCATGTAAAATATATGCAACTGGACGTACACTTATAATCCCCAAGGAATGTGAATATTTTCTAGGAAAACTATTGAGTATCAATTTCGGGATTTATTTTCTTTCTTGATATTCAATGACAGCAATTTAAAGAATAAACTGCTTGTCGGATATTTGTCCGCTTTAGGGGTATTCTTGCAAGTTGAACAGACTTATAATAACATTCAAAAATAGGGAAAGATAACATTAAATTCGTTGTCTTTTAATTTTAAACATCGTTGATCAAATAGTTATTTAAGTATATATATACGTTGGGAGACGACGATTATTATAGTTGTCTCAGATTTTAATAAGGACGTTCCCCATTATGAATAAATTTGGTTGACGTTTATCACACTTGAAAAGAATATCTATTCGTAATTTTTCGATTCCATTACAAAAATATTTTTTTCTTTATTCGTACATATTATATTCCGCTTCGGTAGAGTTATCTTCAGATAGTTTCATATATTAATTAATACATGGCTTTCAAAAGTCTAAATGTAAGTGTTCTCGTACATTTTTTCGCCTAATAAAGACAAATAAAAATGATTTAGTAAAGCTATTTCTAATTTCTAAGTCCCCCTTTTTTATGAGACATAAATCAAGGACAAGACTTGTATATCATTTCATTCTGACATATGAATTAAGTTTCCCGTCTTTAACCGAAAATTGTGTATTTCTTAGTAAATTAACTTATTTGAATTCAAATAAATAATAGCACCAAATATAATTAAATAATTCCACGGCGACCAATTTTTATTTGTCACCAACTTGAATATGTATTTTTAATGTGTGTATTAAATGCTACCACTGATCCGAATAGACAGTCACACCTAGCAAGGTGTGCCCTAGAGGCGTGGTTAAATACCGAAGTGCAAATAACAATTTACCTTTCAACAAGCCATCTACGAGTATTGCCACAGAACCGTGAATACACACATCGTATAAACCTAGCCATAGCAGAGATAGTAAAAGGTCAATAATAGTACACCAACATATTGTCTTTACAGATTATTGTACTTTAATTTGTTCACCTTATCAGTCCGAAAATGCATTTATTAAAAATAAATTTATAACTTTTTGTGTTGTCTACAAATATAATTCGAATATATACGTTTGACATAGATAATTTATCTCACGAATGAGTACAATTGAACGTCTGTGCGTTTTATCTTCTTATTATCGGATGGTTATTAGATAAAGCATAAGTCATCGGCGCGCTTACGATTACGTTAAAATATGATTAAAAACCAAGACTTTTAATGATTGTATTTTAAATCCCGGCATGCAAAAATCAGGAGAAAACGTCACGACCTACAGGAAGTAGTTGATATTTTTTCATTAATTATTGAATTTCTCCTTTATTACTGCACATATAGCGATAAAACTTTGTGAATATATATATTATGTCATAATGAACATATTTAAACCATAAGTAAAAAATCGTGAATTTTCCCTTTAATGAATATCTCAATCGACATATATTAAGCGTTCTTTAATGCAAAGGAGGGGTATTTTTACCTCATTTTTTTTTAAAAGAAAGATGTCATGAGCAGAGTATGAGTCCTGTTAAATGAAAACCATTACGGAAACAGGTGTTATATTATACCTTGCAATGGACATTTGAAGAACACTGGTCATGGTCATAAAAATAAAAAGATGGGACAGCTATATATATCTACAGGAGGTCTAATGACACATCATAGGTTAGAGCAAGGCAGTTACCAATGAGACATACCTGTACTGCAAAGTCAGCTTTTAACGCCCCAACTGACGAAAAAATTATGCGAGTCACAATATATCAACAGTAACAATTGTAGGTCAAAGTACGGCCTTCAACACGGAGCCTGGACTCATATCGAACAGTAGACTTCAAAACACCCTCTAAAAAATTAGAAGTGTAAAACATTTCAAATAGGGAAAAAAATGTATAATGAAACGCTAAATATACTTTTAACGTGTGTTTGTTGAATATATCTAGTATGAACATTATGATGACATCTTTTTAAGTAATGAACAATAAATGAAATTCGAGTTTCTTATCTATAATACTAAAATAACGAGGTCCAATTTGTCAGCCGTCATCGAGTAAAAACGATGAATCAAATAATTCAACTTCATATATAACTAATATAGTTCAATGGTGTTGATTAAAAATTACACCACTCCAGGCCCATTTGTTTTCCACGTAATTACCTTATCTGTAAGTTCCGCATCTGACAGGCGCACCACTAAACGGTGTATTCAGAATTTTGCTGTATACTGTTGAGTAAAAAATACTCCATTCCAGGCCCTTTTGTTTTCCAAATTATTAATATCACCAATAATTGATAGGTTCCAGGTCGACGGATTCAAACAGAAAGATTTTGAAAGACGAGAAAACTGTGCATCTTATAATCGGCATGACTTTATCAGATGACAATACAAATACTAAAAAAAGGCATACGCATAGTGATTTACTTTAATTCAGTCACGGACTCGCGATATCACGGGTGTGTTCTAGTATATATAAATATATATATATCGTGTACATGTTGTTATTTTGTACAGGCTATTACTTGTACAAAATTTGTATACAAGTAATTACTTGTATGAAGCCATCATACAGGTTTTTATTTGTACAAAGACAATTGTACAAGTAATTACTAGTATAATTTGTACTCAGAAAAAGATAATAACTTTTACAAATCATTATTCTTCTATGAGTTATTTGATGTTAACATGAAATCGTTTCCCTTTAAACAAGTAATGTATTACTTAGCTTTAAGGCTGTTGAACTGTTACACCACACTTCCCAGGTTAGCAAAGTAAGATCTACAAATAAGTCAACATGACAAAAATGGTCAATTGACCCCTTAAGGAGTTATTGTCCTTTATAGTAAAAGTTGTAATCTTACAAAAATCGTCTCCTCTGAAACTACTGAGACAATTTTAGCCAAACTTGGTCACACTCATTATAAGGGTATCTTGTCAAAAAAAAAATATGTTCGAGGAATTCACTTGCCTACCAACATGGCCGACATAGCTAAAACTAGAACATATTCGTAAAATGTTTTGACTTATATCTCTGAAATTAAGGCATTTAGAGCAATTTTGACGTTGATAAAAATGTTTTTCAGGTTAAGATATATCTTTGTCCTGTAATTTACAGACAAATCGACCAAACTATTGTGAGATTGCTGTCCCTGAATTAGTAATATTAAGGAAATGTTCTTGCTTTTGGTTATTATTTGAATATCATTATAGATAGAGATCATTTGTAAACAGCAATAATGTTCAGCAAAGTAAGATCTACAAATAAGTCAAATGACCAAAATGGTCAATTGACCCCATAAAGAGTTATGTCTCTTTAAAGTAAAACAAATTGTCAGCTTTTACAAAAGTCTTCTCCTTAATTGAAACAAATTTAACCAAACTTGGCCTCAATAAGCATAAGGGTATTTAATTTTCAAAAATGTGTCCGATTACCCTGCCTGTCAACCAACATGGCAGACATGGCTAGACTGAATAGATCATAGAGGGAAACTTCAGTTTTTGACTTGTATCTCTGAAACTGGAGCAAAAGTACAACGGTTGCATTATTTCATGCATTAATTGTAAATAAAAATATCATGTGAGCGATACAGGCTCATTGGAGCCTTTATCTTTTAATCATCAAGATGCTTGATTTCTTGATTGACAACTTATTTGTTATGTTTGGTCGACGTGTTTTTCAACAAACTACCGGCATTTCAATGAGAACAAACTGTGGCCATCTTCTTGCCTACTTATTACTGTATTCTTATGAGGTTGACTTCATAAGGGAACTTCTTAAGAAGAAAGAAAATAAAGTTAGTAGTATCCATTAACTTTACTTTGCGCTATATGAATGATGTTCTCTCACTAAACTAAGTTAACATCAGGAGAGCAGTACAATATCAATTGCAAATGGTGGTCAAGGCGATGTTCTCCGCAGCTATCGGGGTGGGTGCAATACAGGCAAATGCATATCTCTTTAGCTAAATTAGCCTAAGGTGTCATGTTAGCTTATGTTATTTTAATACATTGCATTCGTCGGAAATCTTCTCACATTTCAAAATCAACACAAATAAACACTTGAAAGAAAAGAAAAACAAACACAATAAAATTTTAAAATACATACACTGAGTGATATTTACAAAGAAAAAACAAACAAACAAATGAATAAATACGAAAAAATAGTAAATGAAAAAAACCCTTACAAATGACAAAAGTATCCCAATCTAACAAAGCCAAAGAAAGAAGTGTTCGAATAAATCATTTGAAACAAAAGAAGTTACAAATACAACTTAAAGATAGGGAGTTGTACAAGTTATTATCTTTTTCTCCACAAAAAATGTACAAGTAATTACTTGTATAGTTATATTTGTAATTACTTGTATGATCGTGATCACGTCATACAAGTCATTACCTGTACAAAGTTTTTGTACAAGTAATAACCTGTACAAAATAACAAAATGTACACGACATATATATATTTATATATTTTTGTTTTTGAATCCGAGTCAAATTGACTTTTAAAATGCGTTAGAACATTTCGTCGTCTCATAGAAAATTCAAACTAAATTTTGTCTTTTTAAAGATCTAATGTTCAGTACAAAAATGACAAACTGTGACATATCGTATACTGCCAATGTTAAGAAGGAAAAAACCAAACCTTTTGAATAAGATAAATTGTAAATTTTAAAAATTACAACGCATATATGTCCGTATAACAATAAAACCTTGTTTTGCTAAAATATAAGACCCTACATAACATATCATTACACTTCCAAGTGTTATTTAAATAGTGCACTAAACAAATATAATACATTTCAGTCAACAATCTTGACAATGATTTTCTTTTAAAAATACATTTTGAAACGTTTATTGAAATCCTATTTACAATGCAAATCCTTGGTCGATATTTTTTTTTGCATTTTTAATATACAGAATTCATGTCTAATTGACTTTTTTGATTTTAAGTTTAACTTATGTTGTTAAAGTTCTACCATAATCAACGGCATGCTTAGTAAGCATTTTATAAAGGTTTGCGTATAGAAGACTTTTTTTTACTGACGATCAAGTAAGACATTTAATAAAAATAGACTATATTTCAGCATGTTAACCAGTTAAATACATTAATCAGGTTTCTTCGTATTTATTCCGCATCTTGCTATTATAGTGATTTTTGATACAATGTGAATTTAAGAAAATCTCATAATAAATATATCGTATGTAATAATAAGTAAACATAAAGTGACAAAAAATCATTGCAAATAGTATCAACAGGTAAAATGAACAAGACAGTACGATTTGAGATATTTGAAAATTAGAAAAATGGAAGCAATTTAAAAAGGTTTATTACATTAGTATAGGTATGTCATGTAGCTAAAAGGTAAGTTAGTACATGTATATGTACAGGTCCATCATATAGCTAAGAAGTAAGTCAATACATGTATTTGTACAAGTCCATCATATTTGTAAGAGGAAAGTCAGTAAATGTATGTTTACAGGTCAATCATATAGCTTAAAAGTGCTTCAACTTAAAGGATGGGCATGCTTTCAAATATGTTATATTACTGAAAAATTTCAAATGCAGAGTTACAAAAAAAATTAGGCCACTAGGCGGTAGTAATATCAAGTGCTAGTAGAGCTATAATGTCGATGGTTACTTTGTATTTGGTGCAGGCTGTACCAACCAGCAATAATGTCCGATTGTGACAAATTGTCCAACTCGGAGGACAAGTTGTTACAGGCCGCTCAGTCTGGTGATGACAGACTGTCCACTCGGAGGAGAAGTTGTACCAGCCCACACTGTTTGACATTTTCCCTACCGGAAACACGTGTTATTACTGACGAAATACGTTCAGGGAAGTTGTATTCTCCAACATAACTTTTAAAGCTTTCCAGAAACATGAGTCATCTTATTTAAATACATAGAATAAAAGCTAGCCCAGGAACACGTGGTATCTTAGATAAAAACCATTACGTAAACAGATGCTACATTTTAACTGACGAAGGCCTTTTGAAGAACCATGGCCGTGGTCATAATATAAAACAAAAAGATAGGATATGTATATATCCAAAGGAGGCCTAATGACACAGACATTACCAACATTTTGTCATCGTAATGCCTTCAACAATGATAAATACCTATACCGCATAGTCAGCTGTTAAACGCCTCGAACTAACAAATGCAAAACAATGCAAACGAAAAAACTATGCAAGTCAGAGTATATAAATAGTAACAATTGTAGGTCAAAGTACGTCCTTTAACACGGAGCAATGTAAACTAAATTTATTTTGTCTATCTGGTGTTTAGTGCATTTTTGATAAAACAAACAAGTTAAACTGTGACATGTCGAATACTGCCAATGCAACAGAAAAAAAAATCCCAACTTTTAAATAAGATCATTTGAATATTTTAAAAATTACAAAAAAATTATGTCATAACAACAATAAAACCTTGTTTTGCTAAAATTAAGACCCACATAATCATACCATTACACTTATATGTATTATTTTAATAGTGTTCTAATTAAATATAATACATTTCAGTCAATAAGCTTGACAATGATTTTTCTTTTGAAAAGATATTTAAAACGTTTTAAATCGTATTTATAATTAAAAAAAAAACTTGGTCTATTTTTTTGCATTTTAATTATACAGATTTCTTGTCAAACTAACTCGTTACATGCAAAGTGAGCATTTCATGAAGTTTGGCGTCTAGGAGATTTCCTTTATTTCTTTTATTGAAGATGAAGTAAGACATTTAAAAGAAATTGACCTGCTATATATTTTATCATATCAGGTGTCTGCATATTTATTTCGCATCATGGTAAAGTGCTTTCTGACACAAACTGACTACGAGCAAACCAATTGTATAATTTGTTAACTTGGTGTGAAATTTATTCATTCATAGCTAAGCCTTAAAACGGTGTTTATAAAATAAGTACGGGTTAAGTCTGAGACAGTCAAGATTCTACTTCGTCAAAATTATCTCCCCATTACGCCAGTTCATTTTCACAATCGTAGAAATGGAAGCCATTGTAGGGATGAAGCCATTCCAATTTTGCCCTTAAAAACCGATAAATTACAAATGTACACGTATCTACTAGCTAACGGGCATCAGTTAATGATCTTCTCTGCATTGATTCAACTTAAAACTATTGTTTGATCGGTTATGTGGTGGAATTTTCGAAAATTCTTAATCATTTAAAAAAATTCTCCCGTGGAATTTTCGAAAATTCTTAAACATTTAAAAAAATTCTAATAAATATTTCATGGAAGGGCAGACTAAAAATGTTCAGTGGTTGAAGAATATAAAACCTAGTTTACACACACTAAACAAATATATTTTTTCAAAGATATTCATTTTCATCATCCAACTTACAAAACTGTCGTCAAGAACGTTTTGTAAAAAAAAGCTATTCGAACAGACCTACTCTGTTTTTGTGATTCATTTCACTTGACCCATATATTTCATCTTTTCGTTATGTGATTTTTTTATGTTATAAAGTCAATCTGTAGCTTTGATATATAAAAAAAAACTATAGAATCTGAAACGAGATGATACATCAAATACTCTTGTTTTGTACGTTTTAAAGACTACATATACACCTCTAACACGCCCTAACATAAAAAGGTGCACTCGATTTTATCTATCGATACAATTGTTACCCATTTTTTTGGAATTTTTTCTTGGGTCACATAATGAAAGGGAAGACACGAAAATTACTGAACTAATAGATTGATATGTTTTCCGTGCGTGTTTTTTTTTTTAAATCGGAGGTTATGCATTTTCTACATCCAACTTGATAGATACCCATGTCGTTAACTTGATATCTAATTGTTCTGCATTACTATGTAATAGATAAATTGACAACTTATGCAAATGGTGTTTTTTAAAATAAAACACTTCGTAATTGAGAAGAAAATTGTCGTTTTATTTGTATCTATTAACTTTTTAAGTTACTATAGTAAACATTACAATAAGCATTTATTGCCTTCTCTAACAAAGAGCTTCGATTCTTTTGTTCTATTTCAACGGGGTTTCTGCCTGTTAGAGTGATAGGCATAACTGATATAAACAGTGCGTTTATTTGGTGGTTATATCCACACGCAGTTCGTTTGGCAATTGTGACATCCTTTGAAAGGTCTCATTTCCACCTTTTGCATTAGTGCATTGTGATTTCGGCAATAATACATGTATACATTTTCACTAAAATATCTTCTGTCTGTTAAGCACAAAACTTGTTTTTTAATACAATCCCAGATAAATATCATGGGACGCAAGGGAATCATGTCATCAACACAAAACGGTGTTCAATTCAAAGGACAAACATGACAAAGTAATCTACGATGAGAAATTGATGAAGACACGACACTGAAACAGTCTAGAGTAGACCAAATAGTTGGTTGATAACTTTGATAAAATGTACACATTGTTATCTTTTTTTTACTTATAAGGAATTACTGTTATATATTTTTTTGTCTATGAAGAATTAACATACAAAATGTGATGCACACTGAATGACTAGTGTAGCGGGTTATTTTGAAGTGTGCTCTAGATTGTTTATGTGATTTGGAATAGACAGAAAAAATAGTACAGACAATTATTATAATTTAATTCTAAATTCCATTTTAAAACATAGAAAACCATAAAAAAACGTTGATGACGTCACGGTCACATGACAAAATAAAGTCTATGAGCTGATAAACAAAGCAACGTAAGTCAATCAGAAAACGTGTTACATCCAAAAATATATTATTAATAATTCTAATGGGATTAAGCATTGGTTTTTCGATTACATTTCCATCATGCTGGATCTTTTTGGGTTTCATAAATGACATGTGAGTAATACTAGTACACATATTGACGTATTAGCATACTTTGTTTTAACATAACATAATCCAAAAAATAATATTTTGGCAGCTCTCACAATACATTCTTTTAACAGAACAGTTGTGTCCGTGTTAAAAGAGCTCATTATTTCAATAATTACGATTGGTACACATCTAAAATGCTAGTTGGCGGTTCGAGCAAGACATAAAAACTTCTCTATGGAAAGAAAACCTGATATCTATTTCGAATAAATGTCCTGGCATCTACCATCAATCGATATATGTTAATGTATTTTTTTATATTGTGTTGGTTGTAGTATTCAGTGTAACATTAACATGGTTTCATCTGTCGAATTCATCCCAACGCAGAGAATAAATAAACAAAATAAAAGCTTTTAAAGGTTTTACAATTTACAAACATTTAGATTTGCAATTAAAACATGAAACACGTTTTAAAACATTATAACACCAACACAAATTTAACCCGAAATATGCACCACAACCATTCCATGCATTTTTCAGTTTTTCTAATTTAAAAAGGTGGAAAAAGCGTTTAACAACAACATGTACAATGCATATCCTTGGTAAATTTTTCAAACTTTTAACTTTAATAATGCGTGTCAAATTGACATTTTAATTTTTAAAGAACATTTTTTATATGATGTTTAACTTTTTCTGTTAAAGGTCTGTTTCACAGTGCAAAGTTATTACAGAAAACACGCCTATTATATATTATTTCACAAATGCTGATTTTTAAAGAAATTAAATATGATAAAAACATATCATTAAAGTTGTAAATAATGTTTATCCTTGTCCTCTATCTTCAGATGTTTTATTCGCTGAGAATGGTTGCAAGTTAATCATGAAATCTTTGAATCGTTATATTTAAATACCACAACAAACACATGCTTAGTAAGCATTATAAGTAATGCTTTAGGTCTAGGATATTAAATATATTTTCACTATATATCTGGTAAGAGAAACTACTTAATATTATTTAAAAGAAAAAAACATATTTGCAGTTTCTAATTTGTGACCGTCAAATATCTATTTTCATAATTTCAGTTAGGACGAAAAAGAGTTGACAATGTTTAGGAAGCGGAACCTGCTGTAACCGATAGTAATGTCAACTTCTGTAGTTGACTAGTGGAGTTGATTGTTTGAACATTGTTAACAGAAGTACAAAATATCATTTTTGTGCATAATTATACATGATTATGGTTTACCAATTTTTGCACATCATGTTTGGGGTATACAATTGTAATCATAATATGATAAGTTCAAACTCAACCTTACATTAAAAACAAAATATTATCAACCTAAACATACGTTATCTTGATCTAGTTATCCTTGTTATGGTTTTTAATGTTTTGAAGGATACCTAACATTCAAATTCTTGTAGATATGCAAGAATTCAACTTATTTTCTAAATCATTTTTCGTTAGAGCTGCATTACCGGTATTTTTTTTATATGAATACGCCTAAATATTAGTGTTGTCATGTTGAACAGTTAAGACGAACCAGTTTCTCGAAAAATCTTTCGACCGATTTTTAAGTTTTAAAACGGATCTTCAAATGTTCAAATACATGTATGTCAAAATAAAAAAAAAATGTTAATATTGTTTTGTAACAATTCTATTTATCTAGATTATGTCCTCGAACTGTAGTATACCACAGGTTCTCTTGCTTGTTTTATCAGGTAAAATATTCTATTGATATGTCATATACAGTTGAAACGGTACTTTTTACTTTCCGGGCACAAAGTTACTCTTTTGTATAACCCAATTATGCAAATTTATATGGACGTGCTAATTTGACAAACAATACATCATCTACTGAATAAGTGTTTATTGTGGTGAGAGACGAACCAGGCGCAAAACTGTTTTTTCCATCCAAATGAACATTAATTTTGAGGAGGCTCGAGGGTATTAAATTTCTGAAAAATAAAAAATAGAATTTGTAATTAGTAATGCCAAAAAAATGAACATATTTTTTTGCATTACAAATTTTATTTATCACTTTGTTAGTTCAATTCGTTTTGGTCCCATATGACTCTGAAAATGATTTTCAGAGTCATATGGGACCAAAACGAATTGAACTAACAAATTAGTGTATATATTATTGAAAAAGCTCCAAATTATCTCCCTTTGGTGAAGAATGCAATTTTTTGGCATTAAAATTGAAATATCTTTTTTAACTCATCAGTGACCTATATTTGTTATTATTATTTTCATATAAGCTGTACTTGAGCTAAACTATTGTAAAATGCGAGAGATTTCTTCTAATTCTGCTATAAGTTCAAGAGAAAAAAAATGTACCTCTACAAAAATAAATGCTTTTTTCGAAGGTAGATTGTGAGCGTACATGAACGGTGACCCATTATTTTATTTTATTTTTCTATTAAGTATAAGATAAAGTTAAGTTATAGAAAAATATAGCGAAATTCTACATTAAGAAAAAAAAAATCGACTTAGACTAAACTGCCCGATGACAAGACATAAATCCTAGTAACATTAGGATTTTAAGATATCAGAAATCGGTGACTGTAGTGGTTATGCCTAAACGCATATATCCTTAATGTTAAAATACAAATATTTTAGTTAACAGTGGTTGTTTATTCCGGGTCAGTGTTAGAAGGTTAAGAAACTTCTAACTTGAAAAAAAAAATCATTATCCGTATTATCTTTTGACATTGACTATTTTGGTTTTTTCTCAAAAGTATTTTACAACTTTCATGATGCAAGGTAAAAACTATTCTTTATGTCTGCATTAAACACACTCTTTTAATCAAGTAGCTATAGGAGCCTAGTAAGTAATTTCCGGGTTGTCACGTAATACTATACTGATTCTACTTTCAGTATGTGGCAATGTTGAATCCACACTGTCTATTCTATGGGGTGAGTTTGTTGAAAAATCTTATAAAAAACAATTGATTACGAATTGAGATTCAATTCATCAACGTGCACATATGACACCAACAATTTCTTCCAAGTTGTTTTAAAACAGGGACAAAGTTTTAATAGAAGTTCAATTTTTCAAATCTAGCCTTCAATATCTGAACTGTATTCAGAAATTGAATAACCGATGAAATAGAAACGGAAAATTTAGCAGAACTTGTTATTCCTAACACAAAAGATTATACTTAAGATAATTACAGAACAATGCAGGATACACTTAGTTCTATATTAGAAATTTCCGAAGTAATAACAAATAACATTTGAAACAACATTAAAGCTTATATGGAGTTTGAAACGCAATCCTGTGTTTGTCTGTAGCTATCAGCGGTTTGATTGCCAATCAGACAATTATCCATTATGAATCGATTATCGTAACTTTAAGAAAGTATGGATCCCTTTGTCAGGTATTTAAATATGAATATCCCATGCTAGTTTTGCAACATATGTGTATATCAAAATGAATGATAATTAGAGCTTAAAAACATTTAAACATCCAGAAAGCCAATTGATTTTACAATATGTATCAACCTTTATATAAATATTCGATTAGTATGACAAGTGATGAACACAGAGCTGTAGACGTTAACCCTTTCAATGTTCCTAGTCCCGCTCTGTATTTTAATGTTCCCCTAACAATAGAAAATAAAAGGCTATGGAGTAGATGTACATGGGACAAAATCGCACACAATACATAGAAAGAAAGAAAAAAATATCAATTAACAGGGCTTTCATTCCTGTTCTTCATTTTGACGGTTGATGTATGGTCTTCAACAATGAAAAAATCGTTCATACCCTACAACAAGGTCAAGCGTCAACTTAAGCGATACTATTGATAAACATGAACAGAAGCTCACCTTTTTGCTCCCCAACCGCCTCTGAGTGTCAGCTTGTGCGATGATTGTGTACGACAGTTCTCCAGTCTAAAGCACCAGGGATACAAGAAAAGTGCAGTCATTTTGAAAGACATCGATCGCCGCTTAAATATGCTTCGAGGTTGCACATGTCGGCTGCGGTCAATTAATTACATAATTTATAATTACGGGCAGAGTTTTTGCAACATATATTTGTCATACATTGCCCAACAAATGAATAATACATTAGAAACAACAAATGATAATGAAATACATATAAAACTAAACAACAAATGAAAGTTCATACGAGTAAAGTAATTGCCTTTGGCAGTTCATTCGGCCTCCCGCTTCCCTTAGTCCTGTACAAGCCGTTTGTAATTCCGTCTGTTAGTTTATATGTCCGTCAGTCATTGTGTAAAGTGTTCGATATTTGGATTGTAAATAAACTTTTCATAGATACCAGGATTAAATTTTATATCTACGCCATACCCGCGTTTCGTCTACAAAAGACTCATTAGTGATGCTCGAATCCCAAAAAGTTAAAAAGGCACAAGCATTTCTCTTTTAATTGATTGACAAAAAATCATTGCCGATAAAATATATAGATTAGGACCAGAAGCCTTGACGAACATGTTTTGATTTTTCACTTGAAATGAAAGTGGCAGATGGAAAAGTTAGATGTTGGGAATGCCTATTGGTATTCAGGTCAGCAAGTCAAAATTCAAGGTCACTGCTACTGTGCATACATCATTTTATTCTGGTATCACCTAAGTTAAACAAAGGGATACATAAAAACATATTAATTTACATTACATTGCGTTGTACATACTAAAATGGGGTATAAAGACATGATTTCATTGTAATTTTAATTGAAATAAAAGACAGTTCTAGTACATGTAGTACTTTGAGAGAAATTGATAACAATATAAGCAAGTAAAAGAAGATTTTTTATCGTTTATATTTAAAAACAAATCAACAATGTCAATACGTCTTAGCTTGCACCGCCGTTTTTTCAAATATTCTATCTCAAATATATGTATATTAATTGATACAAATCGAATTTAAAAACAAATTGGGCCACCAATAATTAAATAAAATTGATATAATTTAGACTTTTATTCCCCCGCTGATCAATATAAGGATGTAAACTATAATCATCATTTATATTTTCTTTTGTAATTAGGTTTTCCCTCGGTGAGTATGGAACCAGGACCTTATAATGTTGAATACGGCCAAAATATCACTTTGGTTTGCAATATCACATCCAACCCACTTCACTTCAACGTATACTGGTCACGGGAACTAAATGGCGTGACACATACTTCGCACTCTAGAAGGAACATTACTTTTTCTCCTGTGCTATTTACCTTATTAGACGTAACATTTGAAGACTCTGGACAATACAGATGCCTTGCCCAAAATGTGATTGCAACTGGAGAAAGCGACCCTGTAAATGTAACAGTGTATGGAGGTGTGTACAACTGAAATAGTTACTGTTTAATGAATAACAACTTGATACACATTAGAGTTGCCATTACTTTACGATAAAAAAACCTCCAACATATTGATATAACTGCACGTCAAGTTTAAAATCATTTGCGACCGACAAATAAGTTTATGTACAAGGCTTTGCTCATTGATGAACGCCGTACGGTGACCTATAGTTGTTAATTTCTGTGTCATTTTGGTCTCTTCTGGAGAGTTGTTTCATTGGCAATAATACCAAATCTTCTTTTTTATATATCTTCATCAAAATACCTAAACTAACCGTGTTAAAACCCTAAATGATACCGAAGAAGAACACAATGATTGAACTAGCGTGCATTGTATAGTTATGCAGCCAATACTTTATAGGTGTAAAACAGCAACCGGTACGCTAAAAGCAATCATATATTAATTATATTCTTTTCTTTTTGAAATAGGCAATTATCTGAAATCTGACAATTAGTTATAGCATATATAATGCAGAAATAAGGAAATAAAGTATGATTGTCAATGAGACAACTATCAGGTCATTTGAGGATGAGGTATAATTTTAAGTTTATATAGAAAACTCTGAAATATATAATGTGTTTAACATGTTTAACTGGACAAAAAAAGAAAGAAAGAGAAAACAACCACTGATTCAAACTTATGATCCGTGAAATTGTTTAAGGAGACTATTAAAGATAAGATAAAAGTGATTTTATACGATAACAACTTGATCATGTAGATACATTATGAATCCTCTAATTTTAACAAAGAAAACACACCCCTTACACGTAAAGTCATTTCTTTACAATTTAATTAATATAATGTTTATTGGTCTAAAATGATTGAAAATTTGACAACTATCCATTTAACTACCACGTATGGATCAACCATGAGCAAAAGCCATACCGTATACGAAAATATCGTACAAATCAAAAGAAACAAAAAACAACCTGAGTGATGATAAAATAGTGACTGAAGTGTAAAGTTAACAATTCCTCACAAATGACAAAAATAGCTGACCTGCATGCTTTAACACATTATTTCAGTGTAACAACCATACCTAACGACGAGAAAATGCATCACTCGGCTTAAGAAAGTAATGTTGTGAAAAACCGATGTTTTCAGATGTCCAATATCATTCAGACATTAAATCATGTTACATGTACATTCATATACATATTTTTGTAATCCATTCGATGTACCTTGTATTATTTCATTCATATTTATAACAATAAAAGGCATGTGAATATACGACAATTTAACAACAGCTCAACTATGAAAATGACAGAAAGACATAAAGGGGGAAAACACACCTCAAACAATAGACAAAATAAAGAAGTGTGGGCTTTTGTTAAAAAGTATCATTATTTAAGATTTCTCCTTAATTGTTTTTTAATAACTTCTTGATTTTTAAATCAACCCTCAATTTGCATTCGATAAAAGCCTGTATCAATTCAGAAATATGAAAAATGTTTTTTTTGAATAAAAGTGTAACGTCATCTATTAAAAGGACGTCGATAAGGGAACCCAAATATTGAACGTTTATTTGAGAACAATACTAAGACGTCGATTAGGGGTGTAACCAAATGACGTCTGATTTAGACGTCGATTTGAGTAAAGAACGTCGATTAGAGACCAGACTTTGATTTGAGTCATTGTATTTGATCATTTAACCATGTTAACGTAAATAGACTGATAAAATCGATATCTACTCTAAGGTATTTTAATCAATATGAACAAATTTATAATCAAATGTTTTATATTTGTATGAAAAAAAAATAATCGATTGTTTTATTCTAATTACGGCATTTTACAGGTGTTCCAAATGTTACAATTCCTAACTCAAACTATAGCAGTGGGCACGGTTGGCATATGCAACTAGAATGCAATATAGAATCTACTCCAAACCATACCAATGTATACTGGCAAAAACAAGCTAATGGTACAGTTATAAATATAACATCGTCTAGTCCTGGTTTTTATGGCTCAACTATCAGTTTGCCATCATTGACAATCTTTCGGGTATCGACAGATGATGCTGGACAGTACACATGCTTTGCTGTTAACCTTGTAGGAACTGGGAAAAGCCAACCAACTACTCTGAAAGTAATAGGAGGTATGATTGTAGGAAAGTTTTACTAACGAAGAACATTCAGTTAACTATTTAATGTTGATTTAACTATAACATGTATAAGGTACAGTATTACAGTGGCAGAAATGAGGTAGCTCCTTTATATTCGTTTCTTTTGGCTAATCTACATAGTTTTTTTTACCTGTTCAAATAAGTGTTATGTGACTACTCGTCTTTATTCTAAATGCTACATACTGTCTATAAGCCCTTTCGGAAATGTGTATGTAGAGTAGTATCGATTAATTTAAAAAAAATCGTTCTCATACTTAGCGATTGTCCATTGGAATTATCATTCTGATAAAATGGTATAACGCTCGCAACATTTTTGGATGTGTTGTTATGATTATACTTGAATGTTTCATCAGAGACATCTGTTTTTTTCTTCAAATTTTGATGCAATTGGAAATGAAAATGGGGATTATGTAAAAGTGACAACAACCCGATTAAAGAGTATAAAACAGCCTAAGGTCACCAATTATGATGTTTTCATAAGGTTGTTGTCTCTTTGACACATTCCCCATTTCCATTCTCAATTTTAGTCTTCTTTTTCTATAATATATTATTTCTTGTGATTTGCTTTCCGTCCCAGTCTTTTAATTGCATGAAAAACATATTTTTCTATAAAGACGTTTTTTGTTATGTGTTTAGTCCTTCATATTGGTTTGTTCCTATTATTGATTTTCTTCTATAGATATTGAATGGTGTTAACAGAATTATGAAGTTTCTTCTGTCAACTTTATTGGTTTCGTTCGAATATGGCAATGCATGTTTGTTTTTTCCAATTGTAATTTGTATTGAGAATGAGGGACATTCTTAATTAAGATTTGACTTTTCACTATTCAAAATGTTATACATATCTTACAATTTTGATATTACTTTTATTTTCCTTCTTGTAAAGAGCTTTTGGTTTACACATTTCGACATGAGTGGACTCATCCGTGACACTTAAATAAAATAGTCAAAAGGACAAAATTACTTAGAAAAGAATAAAGGTGCAATAACGTTAACAGACATGTATTTGTTTGCGGCAACGAAATATCTCGCCTAGCTTTGAAACAGCTTTCAGGCCTGGCAGAATATACCTACCCTTTGCATTTATTCGAAATATGTTCAAGCCCTGAAAAATTACATGACACAATTTTAAAAATTGATAACCCATATGAATCAAGACAAGTCGGCCACACCCCTAAAAAATAGATAAATTAATAAAAGATTAATTATTCCTCCATAGTCTGGGAATACTTTAAACGAACTAGTTAACTAGGTGCACCCTTGATTGTATTTCTCATTTCATCTTTTATATATTGACTGTTAAGGATATTACTTCATCATAATTAATCTCCAAAATTTTATTTCAAGGAATGAATATAAAATGCTTCAAGATGAAATGATTGCATTTTTAGATTATGGTAGGTAACTCTCTTTATAATATTTAATTGTAAATATTTGGTTCTTAATGCAAAAAACTAAATTTAATACATTGATTTTTCAAATGTTTAAAAAATCGTTTTGTAGGAGATATATTGCTCAACTCCAGCATATTAAATTATACAGAAGTATATGGTTCGCAGGTTTCACTGCGGTGTAGCGTCACATTCGAAACGGAGTTCGGACCTGTAAGTGTACACTGGAATAAATACAAAAGTGGTGATCGTTATCCTGAACATCCTGCATGGTATGGAAATGACCACTTAACTTTTCACAATTATTCTGTTGCAATACCTGAAAAAGATGGTTTCACGATTAACCACTATTCTCTTACAATAACATCACTATCATTCAAGGATAATGGCAAGTACCTCTGTGTAGCTAAAGATCAGTATTCATTTGGGTCGAGTCCGTCAATTCATCTGCAAATAATAGGAGGTTAGTGATTAACAATTGTCAGTAAAGTCTTGTGAAATAGTAATCACAAATGCATACTGAATATGTGAAAAATATGAGTGATACACATAATGTAATTCATGTATTTATATATCCTCATTTTAACATGTTTAAGAAGTTTTGAGGGTTCCTGATAAACATACTTACATTGTGTTATGCTACGTATCTTTATATATATCCACACAGTATCAATATAAGAAGATGTGGTATGATTCCCAATGAGACAACACTCTTTAAAGTTTAAATAAAGGGGATGTAAGCAATTATAAAACAAAAACGTTCGTTTTAAGATATGCAAATACACATATCAGCTGTCGTCAACATTTAGTAGATATAGGAAGATGTGGTATGAGTGCCAATGAGAATACTCTCCATCTAAGTCACAATTTTCAAATGTAAACCATTATAGGCCAGGGTAAATATAACAAACATCTCAAACAGAAGGTAATCACATAATGGTTCTGAATCTCATTCATATGAGAGTTTAATATATCAATAAAATTACAATATTTCTCAATACTTTGGTCATTGAAATCTTAGACGATATCTAATGTTGTTCCTGTATTGATTTAACAGTTAATCCTCTTGATATAGTATATTGATTTAGAATCATGATATTATAAACCGTATGGTTTTCAAATATATCTATGCTTTTTAATTCAGATATGAAAACATCGAATAGTATTCAATCGCTTGTTGAATTGTTGTTGCCTCAGAAGTTAATAGGTTCTATCAACATTCACAAATAATTTTACCTGTTTAATGCGTTTTATAGGTGTTCCAAATGTTACAATTCCAAATTTGGAATATAGCAGTGGGCATGGTTGGTATAAGCCTCTAGAATGCATGATCGATTCTTTTCCAAATCATACTGATGTATACTGGCAAAAACTATCTAATGATATAGTAACAAATATAACATCTTCCAGTCCTGGTTTTGAAGGAGCAACGGTCACTTCGCCTTCATTGAACATCACCCATGTATCGACAGATGATGCCGGACAGTACACATGCTTTGCTGCTAATATCGTAGGAACTGGAAAAAGTAAACCAACCACTCTTACAGTATTAGGAGGTATGATTTTAAGAATTTGAACAATCGAGGAAAATTCAATCAGTACTTTAATGTTCATATAACTATAATAATTAGGTAAGAAAAACTTAAGTTGACGTGTTAGATAGTTCCTTTCGATCTTTATTTTGTAAGATCAACATTTATTTGATGTGATAGAAAGAGTTGTTATAAGACCAATAGTCTTTATTTTAATTGATGCAAGCCGTTTATTCACCCTTACTTTAATACTTACATTGTGTTGTATGTGAACTAGTATAATTAATTATAGTGTTATGCGGTTGTCCGTTTGGATTACTATTACATACATTGAGTACTCTGCTCACAATTGAAATCGTGGCTCTATACTTATACAACACGTCATTGTGTTATTGTACTATGATAAATTTGTGTATTCTTGGTTTTAGTTTTTGCTAAAATGCTTGGTCTATATGCCATATTGTGCTTCTTTGTTACATATTTGATTATAATACAATGCTGGCTGCTGTACCCCTATTTTTGACATGTTTACTTATTATGTATGTTTGTTTTGTTCACGCATCGGTGTCAATATATATGAATTTGATACGACTGTCATATAAGTGAGAGGTTTAGCTAGCTATAAAACCAAATTTAATCCATCATTTTCTACATAAGAAACGCCTGCTGAATCTTGATTTTTTTTTCAAAATCCTGATTAATGTAATGTGTCGCCATTATCATTTCAAGGATTAGATATGAAACAACTGAGTAGTTGTAAACTATAATATGCAACTGGGTGTACGATTATTGATTTGAAATATTTGTTTCATATAAGGGGGTCACTTTTAAATCAAAATAAATTGATTGTATACTATGTAAATATTCATTTTGTAGGAGATGTATTGCTCAACACCAGCATAATTAACTATACAGAAGTATATGGTTCAGATATTACACTCAGTTGTAGCGTCACATTCGAAACTATATTTGGACCTGTACGTGTATCCTGGAGAAACTACAATACAAGTAGTAAAAGTTTTCAAGAATATCCTGCATTGTATGGAAATGACCACGTTACTTTTAACAATCATTCTATTGCAATTCCTGAAAAAAATGGTTTCACAATGAGCCACTATTTCCTTACAATAACAGCACTTTCATTTAAAGATGATGGTTGGTACTACTGTAAAGCTAGAGATCAGTTCTCAATTGGATCTAGTCGTTTCATTCAGCTGAAAATAATTGGAGGCAAGTAATAAACTGATGAAAACTACAAGTGCTTCACATTACACACACACACACACACACACATACCTATCATGAGACGGATTTCGTGTAATTATTCATGTATTCACATATCCTCACTTTAAAATGATTGGCCGTTCCTGATGAAGATACATAGACAAACAATAAATTATGTTACGTATGTCAATAAGTTCATACCAGCTATGATATAAATATAAGGAGATGTGGTATGATTGTCAATGAGGCAACTATCCACCAAAGATCAGATAAAGTGGATGTAAGCAATTATAAAATAATCATATTAAATTAATAATTTGATTTTGTCATATTCAATCTTATCTGCATCCAAATAACATATTTAACAGTGAGAAAAAAACATATAACAAACACTTCTAAACTTTTGAAACAGTAATGATAGACTTTTTGTTTTTTGAACAGTCGTAATGTAAAAAGTATAGATTTGATTTTAGATTTTTTGTGTTTTAACGCCGTATTTAAGCACCTCATTTAAACTAAATCGTGGCAGCCAGATTTTATTGGTGGAGGAATCCAGAGTGTTTGGAGAAAACCACCGACCTTCGATAGGAAAACTGACATTCCTTTTCAATTAAGATTTGAGTCTAGTGCACTCGTAAGAGTGGATTTCGAACTCACAACCTCAGTGTTGACCGGCTAGTGATTACAATAGTAACTACTTAGACCGAGGCCCCGTAAAAAGTATAGTATACTCGTACCATCATTATGGGATAAATCAACACTTACTTACAATGCATCTTTTCATGGTGATCTGAGCGTCACTGATGAGTCTTATGTAGACGAAACGCGCGTCTGTCGTATTAAGCCTATTAAAATTTAAGCCGGGTACATTTGATAACTATTTAGACAATTTCTATCGATAATTTTATGAAATCGATCAAGCTGTGTTTGATTCAGAATTACTATTAGTCGTTTCCATTTACAAGATATAATGATTTTATTAGAGTTATGACAATAAAATTGAGAAAGGAAATGGTGAATATGTCAAAGCGACAACCACCCGACCATATAGCAAACAACAGCCGAAGGCAACCAATGGATCTTCAATGTAGCGAGAATTCCCGCACCCGTAGGTGTCCTTCAGCTGGCCCCTAAAATATGCATAATAGTACAGTGATAATGGACGTCATACTAAACTCCGAATTATACACAAGAAACTAAAATTTAAAATCATACAAGACTAACAAAGGCCAGAGGCTCCTGACTTGGGACAGGCGCAAAATTGCGGCGGGGTTAAACATGTTTATGAGATCTCAACCCTCCCCCCTATATCTCTAGCCAATGTAGAAAAGTAAAAGAATAACAATACGCACATTAAAATTCAGTTCAAGAGAAGTCCGAGTCTGATGTCAAAAGATGTAACAAAAGAAAATAAATAAAATGACAATAATACATAAATAACAACAGACTACTAGCAGTTAACTGACATGCCAGCTCCAGACCTCAATTAAACTGATTGAAAGATTATGTCTTCATCATATGAATATCAGGTACAATCCCTCCCGTTAGGGGTTTAGTATCATACTATCATAAAATATATGAGAAGTACATAACCCGTGTCATGCCAACAACTGTTTTTTTTTAGAAATAAATGTGTTTAGTTCCGATGCAAAGACCCTATCAGTGAATCAATGTTAAAGCCAAAATATGCAATCTTTAATGACTTGACATCAGTATCGTAACTATATCCCCTTTTAATAAGTCTATTTAAAGGTTTTGTTAGTTTCTGAGGAGAATACTGACATTTTTGTGCTTTATAAAGAATATTTCCATAAAATTTTGGATGTGAAATACCTGAACGTATAAGATGTCTGCATGTTGAGTTATATTTACGAATTATTTCCTTATACCGGTGATAAAATTTAGTAAATGTTTTGACCAGTTTGTGACTTTCAAAATAAAATAAATATGTAACTGAAAAATATGTATTACAGAAATAAAACATTTAACGTTTAGATTAATTCCTAGTATTATAATATTCATTACAATTGATAGATATATTTTTAAACTGTACAAAACCGATTACATTTCCATCGATTGTATAATTAGTATTAACTTAAATGGATTATTGTTTCAACATGGAATAAATACATAAAATTGTCAGTTATTGCATGTTACAGGGGTTCCAAATGTTACAATTCCAAACTTGAACTATAGCACAGGGAGTGGTAAGCATTTTGTACTAGAATGTATGATCACTTCTACACCAGATCATCACGCTGTATACTGGCAAAAACTATCTAATGGTACAGTAACAAATATAACATCTTCCAGTCCTGGTTATAACGGCACAACGGATACTTCTCCATCGTTGATCATCACTGAGGTATTGACAGATGATGCAGGACAGTATACATGCTTTGCTGTTAATATCGTAGGAATTGGTAGCAGCCAAGTGACCACTTTGACAGTATTAGGGGGTATGGTTACTGTTAGTAGTTGACGTTGCTTGAAAGTTGCATCCGGTAATAGAATCATGTTTGCTTGATAAAAAAAAACGTGCATAATACATTGTAATACGGACAAAATCTGTATAGCTATTTGTATTTAGCAACAAAAATCCTAGTTAAAGATCCTCGAACCTCTGCAATGCGTGTCTAACGTTCAAAACTGCTGTCCTATTATTTATGATCAGTTTATCATCAAATAAATTGTCAGCCTTTTCCCCCCATCAAGCAGTTATGGACGTAAAAAAAAGCAGTCGATGACTTATAGACCAACACCATTGACGTCGCCCGGTTCAGAAAGCGTCACCTTAACTACATAGTATATCCACCGACTACATTTTTAAATACCGACACCTGCGTTAAAAATAAAATATTGATAACAATTTGATTTTCAAAGGGTAGATATGTTTAAAGCTCTTAACGAATACTTTCAAAAAGCAAGAACTTGGATTTGATATAGAAAAACAATACTTTGAACAAACGTTATTGACAGTTTTGAATGAATAAGGCACATATGTTTAGACATGCGTTTTGTTGTTAAGTTATACATAATGCAAATCACACATAAATGTATGTATTCATTAGTTCCCCGGTGTTATTAGCATTACAATAACCGTTGCAAATTCATTAATCGCTAAGCCAAAGTGTTGATATGGATCAGAATATAGTTTACTTTGTTTGATACTATTGATCATATGCAATATTTGTTTATTGTTTTGTTCAGTTCTTGTATCGTTCTGTTGTACCCCTGTCCCCGAATTAGAGGGAGGATTGATCGCCAACTAGTATGTTTGACCGGACGCATTCTGTATAATATCATGTTGTTCTTGTTAAATCTTAGCTATTTTTTCTCCTTCTAAATAATGATTAATGTAACTTGTCTCTAATTTCATGTCAAGGTTTAAATATAAGACAACTGATCAAATGTGTAAACACGCAATGACTGAAGAATTTAGCAATATAGAATTCAAAACTTTTTCAGGAGATATAGTGGTCAACTGTAGCAAAACTAACTACACAGAAGTATATGGTTCACAGGTAACACTTCACTGCAGCGTCACATACGAAACAAAGTTTGGACCTGTAAACGTAACCTGGTTTAAATTTAATGAGAGCGGTATTAGCGTTTCTGTACAGCCTTCATATTATGAATATGGCCACGTCACATTAAGCAATCATTCTGTAACAATTCCAGAAAAAGATGGTTTTAAAATGGACCACTTTTTACTTGAAATAAGATCGCTTACCTTCAGAGATGATGGTTGGTACATTTGTTCAGCTACAAATCAGTTTTCACTTGGATCGAGTCCGTACCTTGATTTGAAAATAATCGGCGGTTAGTAATTAATAAATCTGCTAGCAAAACCTATTGACATAGTAGTCAAATATATATGTAGTTCAGTATTTTTATGATTTTTCTATGTACATGGAAAAATCAGCATTGTAATACTAAAAAGAAACCAAAGTGATATAAAAAGTCCGGGAAACTACAATAACAGTGCATAAAGGAGTAATGACAAATAACGAAAGTCAACAAGGACCTTAGAAAACAAAACAAATATTGATCGCAAGAAGATGTTGCTCATTTAAGTATAAAACTCGGTGATAAGTCTTATTTTGCATGTCACATTCACTTAAAAGAGCACATAACTGCAGTTATGACAATTGTAACATATTCTTTGTCATCTGTGAAAGAAATATTCCTTACTATTCCGACACCTCGTGTATCGACCATTAACATTTCGATCGAAGAAACCATGAATATATATATACACGCATAATATCAAAGGATGCGTCTATCTAAAACATGAGGAAGTTATTTATGTATGCACTTGTATAAAATATGGAATTAGCGCGCCTGATTCTGAAATATTTACATAATCATTTGGGACACGTCAAACATTTTAAGCATCAATCATCACACAATCGCGCACAAATAAGAGATATTTTTTCTATATAACATATCATGCAAAAACACAAATCCAAAAATTAAAATTAGGGTATGCAAATGTGATTCTTTTTTCTTTTATCTGCATTCAATAACAAAACCGGCCTTGTGTATTCTTTTTTTCATTCTGATCACATACAAGTCTTCAGCAATTTTGTTTTTGCCTTTTAGATATTCCCTATGTTCACCTTGAACCAGGACCATTTAATGCTACCCGTGGTAGTAACATTACACTTAAATGTAACATTACATCTGTTCCCACACATTTTAATGTATATTGGGAAAGCGTATCGAATGGTGTTACTACAACTTGGCATCTGGGAGAAACATACGGAGAGTCTGATCAAGGCGAAACACACTCAGAGTCTGTAGCATTACTTGTTCTTGATAATGCATCATCCAGTGACTCAGGACAGTACATCTGTTTTGCAGAAAATGTACTCGGTACCGGTAAAAGCAAACCAGTTAATGTCACTATATATGGAGGTAAGATTTCATTTTTGAGGTCTAAATAACATAGCTGTAATTATCATGTTTATCATCTGTTCAATTGCTTCACATTGTTTTAAGCTAGATACATGATAATATGAAAAGTAAAAAAAGATAAACAATATGAAGAGTTTCATCTAACCACATTATCGTGTTTTTTGAATTTCGTGTTTGTCAAATTGAAAAGAGAAGCAGTAAACTCATGCTATAAACAAACGAGAAACATATGTTGATGAAATCGTCTTCGGACAGTTGATGTTCGAATCAGTTCAGAAGTAAGATTTTCATGCTTGAAAGGAACAATACTTCATCATCTTTATATTACATGTATAATGAATTGATGAAATGTAATGCTGGCATTTTTAATTATCGTTTTTTTAGACTTTCACTTATAATGATTTCCAAGCAAAAGCTTATCTTGACAACTTACAATCATTTATGTTTGACAAATTTAGATAATCTTACAAACAGTAAAATAGTGATACAATTTCATTGTAGACCAGAATCATCCTGAAGTAAACATTAAATCAAACCAATATGTTGTGAAATATGGCAGTCCTCTCACAATTGCAAGTTCAGTTCGAACAACTGAATTAAATTCTGTTTCTGAGGTATATTGGCAGTTCAATAATAACGGTGTAATAACAAAGATTTCAGAAGAAACGGACGGGATAAACGGAAGCACCATACAAATTCCATCACTCACCATTTTGAATGTGACATCCTCCGAATCTGGAACCTATACCTTTTACGCTAAAAATGACATCGAAACAGGACAAAGTAGACCAATACATGTTATTATTACTGGAGGTAATACTCGTATATTCAGGTTTGATATGCGTTTCTTTTTTCAACATTGGCTAGAGGTATAAGAAGAGAGTTGGATCTCACGAAACATATTTTACCAAGCCGCAATTTTTCGCATGTCTCAATCAGGCGTCTTTGGCCTTTGATAGAATGGTATGTTTTTTTAACTTTTAGTTCATTTATATGTTTCGGGGTTTTGTGTAACTTCTATTTTCACTGAACTAGTACACAATTATTTTAGGGGCCAACTGAACACCATCTCCTGCTGCGTTTTTTTTTCTTTCAGCGTTTAAGACCCATTGGTGGCAGGGATTAGACCGTTGATTTTCCCGTTTGAATGGTTTTACACTAGTAATGTTTGGGCTTTTTTTTTTTAGCTTGTTGTTCGGTGTGAGCCAAGGCTCCTTGTCGAAGGCCATACGTTGAACTATAATGGTTTACTTTTATAAATTGTTACTTGGATGGACAGTTGTCTCATTGGCACTCACACCACATTTCCTATATCTATATATTATGTTGTTGGTTTAACTTGATAACGTCTATTTTAGTCCGTGTTTTCTTGACTTTCTATTTTATTTCGTTCGGTATTTCTGTTTTCCTTTTTCTTGTTTTGTTTTTTTCAACTTTTTCTTGGCTTTAGTTTTTCAATACGTTCAAAAGTTATCAAAGGTACCAGGATTATAATTTAGTACGTCAGACGCGCGTTTGGTCTACACAAGACTAACCAGTGACGCTTATATTCAAATGTCATTTGTTGCAAATGTTGCAGGAATTTCCAATATTAAAAAAGAATATTAAAATGACTGTGATCATTGTGACATATTATGAAAAAATAAAAGCGACAGTAGTTCACCGGTGTTCAAAAATCATAAATGGATGGAGAGAAATCAAATCCGGGTTACCGACCTAAAACAGGTGGAAACAAATCATCAAGAAGAGGATCACAAAGGAACAAAACGAACACTGATGTCCAACAAAAACAAACGCATCATACATAAACACAAACTACCACATTCCTGATTTGGTACTGGATATTTTAAGAAAACAAGTTGCGTTGAACCTAGTTAAATTGCTAGCCAAAACCTCCCGCTTTATAACAATGCTAAATATCAGAATAACTATGCTTAAATGATAAAGACCACGTTTGTCCCATTCATCGTATGGATTTATCAACGTCTATATATTAGAATTCATGTTTGCTCTTTGTGACACACATCAAATCTAACAGGAGACTCGTTACGATTTACAGTATTTATAGATAGTAAAAGAATCACTTGTCTAGGTTCATATATCGCTAATCAAGTTTGTTTTGAAAGACACGCGTATCAATAAAAAATAAAAAAATGTATTAACGGTTTAGTTTTGTATTAAGCGTATTCATTCTTGGCATATTTCTTCTTTCTTTTTTGACATTTATTTGTTTGCAGCGAATATGGTAATTGTAGTGTACAATAATAATGGTATCCGTCAAAGTCATTTTTTGCCAGGAATGTCAAATGAAAGGTAATTATCTGTATTTTGTTTTCAGGTGTGCCAAAGGTCTCTGTTAGAAAATCAAATTATACAGCAGGGTATGGAGAAAGCGTTACAATCTTCTGTAATATAACTTCTGATCCCGATGTGACAAATGTTTACTGGGAGAAAGAATTTAATGGCACGACCATAGTAATTAATGACTTAACAACAGGAATACAAGGAATTTCTGTAGATGCTCCATCGATGACTATAGTGACAACCACTACATCAGATATAGGAAATTATAGATGTATAGCCACAAATGATGTCGGTACTGGTTGTAGTGAAACCACAAAATTGGAGGTCATTGGTGGTAAGAGTATTTTAAAGATTCTTTGTTCTGCTTTTCAATTATACTATTCACTGTCAATTCTAATTCATTAAAGGTACTATTTATAATTTTGCTGATACAAATGTATCAAAAACTAGAAAAGTAGTACAAAAATTAAGTGAATACATTGTAAACTATCAACTTTAAGCCTCTTTATTCAATCTCCGTTATGTTTTAGAGCTCCCATTTGTCAGTACCACAACGAGTTTGCTATCAGTGAAATATGGCGAAAAAGTACATATAGCATGTGTTGTGACCGGTAATCCTCCGCCTACCCAAATTTACTGGGAGAAAGAATTCAATGGTATAAAAAAGGTAATACACAACGGCACCATTAATACGGAAGGAATAACACCAGAAAATCCATCGCTTATATTACTCTACGCAACCGATTCGGATGAAGGACTTTACAAATGCTTCGCCGTCAATGAATTTGGAAGGGATTCTAGTTCATCAGTTGAACTCAATGTCGTTGGAGGTAATTTGTTTTAAAACAAGTTAGACTTATGCATACAACTACAAAGAATAAAGGCTGAAATCTTATCAAAATTACAATGTTAAAACGAAAACGAGAATGAATGCAGTTTAAAACAAAAGTATCCGACCCTATGTCTTTACTGGAACATCAATCAACTTTCTAATAAAAATAGACCAAGTTTGCTAAATGCACCCACAGATAAACGGATCATGACAATTATATTAAAACTTATGGTGTATAGTATTATATAGTAAAACCATATACACGGGGTAACCAACGGTTTAATTTATATAAAAACGAAAACGAGACAAATTTATTAACCACATAAACAGAGGACACCCACTGAACGCATATTTTTAATTTAGGAAAGGTGCAACTAATTGCGGCGATATTAAACATTTTATTAGTTCCAAACCTTCTCCGTTTTCTGAAGCAAAAGTAAAACATCACAACATAGCAAGACACACTATACAATATCAAATGGAATGACTTAATTTTTTCAAAAATGCTATGCATCAGTCGAAAAATATGCATGTTTGTAGGAATAATGGTATCTTTGTAGCATTATAGGTATAAACAATAATGTATTGAGGTTCAAGTTAACTTTTGTCAATACATTAGAAAAATTAGAAAAAAAACATGGTAATACTCTTTATTGTTGCAGGTCGTCCTGTAGTTTATACTCCATCTATAACGCACATGACAGGCATTGGTTATACTGTTACTATTACTTGTTCCATACGAAATGCTTTCCCAGCAGTTTCAAAAGTTTACTGGGAAAGATCTATACGTGGCGCCATAACAAGACTTTCATCTGTTTCAATTGGTATCATGGGAGTAACAGTTGACAATCCATCCCTTATTATTCCATCAGCAATGGAATCGATGACTGGCGAATATACATGCTTTGCTGTAAATTCGGTCGGAACTGGTAGTAGCTTTCCAGCTACATTGACTGGTATTACCTTTTTGTTAAATAACCTTTCTTTAGAACTTCACTGGTTTATTTTCATGTAGTCTTTGTCATAAGAAATAAAAGACGGGACACTGATCAGTGTGACAATTTACTTTTATCATTATCGCATATTAATGTTTGTTATGAATTAGAACGATAATTTTTTTTTTTAATTTTAATTTATTTAATTTTATTTATTTTATTAAGACGGGACGGTTATCAAAGTGAATATCTTCTTTTTGATTAAAATTATCACGTATTGATTTTGCATTATGTTAACCTTTGTAACGGATAAGAATGAAAACTTTATTTGGTGTGTATCTGGTATAAACACATTCATAGATGCGACTCGGATGCATTTGTTTCTTACATAATCGACTAAAAGAACACTTTACAAAACAATACAATAGTCTAATTTAGATAACATAATAGGGTACATTTTTCCTTTTGCATACAATGTTGAATGGGAAAACCAATGTAATTGAAGCAAAAAATATAACATTGAAATGTAGATGAAGCGTACTAATATTGACATTCCTGAACATAATTTCGCTCTATCTCTTGTTAATCTTTATCACATATTTCATTAAGACGCTGTATTCCTAATAGCAATCATTGTTGTATAATTGAGGTTCGAAAGAAACTAGAGGGACAGTCAAACTCATAGATAAAAAATAAACTGAAAATGCCAAAGGTAAAAAATAAGATAAACAGACATATAATATTACGCAAGACACGTCATAGAAAACGAGAGACTAAGCAACATGAACCCAACCAAAAACTGGGGGTGATCGCAGGTGCTCCGGAAGGGTCAACAAATCTTGCAACATCTGTCGTGTTGTTCATGTTATTACAAACTCGGTAAATAGTCAACTTCGGTAGGTCACATTCGTGTAAAAGGAACGGGACATATCCGATATCAAGATATTCCAAACGGTCAACCAACACGTGATGGCGTCCGTAAAATTTACATTACATATATGTTTCATTAGGATCCATAATTTTGATAAGCAGGCAACAATCGCATAGCCTTACAAAATAGTAACCCCTTTTGTTTTGCTTTCACGAACTCATAGAAGAAAGAGAAATGTAAACAGGTTAGAATCTTTGAGTTATCTATAAATCAAACAGTTAAAAAATCAAGGCGACCATATTTAATCAATATTCAAATCTCAAAATAAAATAAAGAAGAAACAACCAAGGTAGTAAAGAGACAGACTCAAAAAGAAATGGGAAAGGGCGCCCAAACAGTTTAAGCGGCACTCACTTTGCATGCTTGCAATAACACTGTTTAAAATAATGTTGCTAGTAGCATTAGATTTCAAATCAATTAACACAACCCACCTTTGTTTGGTGTATATATTTGGTTAATTTGTAAAATTTTACTGTACAATTTACATGATTTAATACCATTTTTAGTAAAGGCAGAAGTGACATCAGAAAACGACTCTGACGATGTGGATGACGAGGAAGACAATAGTATGTATTGATATCTACCTGATAAGAAATTTTTGGTATGCATTTATAAAACATTTGATGCGTCTTGCATACATGTGAGAGGTTAAGATGGCTATAAAACCAGCTTTAATCCACCAGTTTTGACATAATCAATGTTTCTACAAAGTCAGGATTTATGACAACACTCATAGAAGAAGACCCTATATCAATACTGAACGAAGATCAACGAGATGAAGAACAACGATCAAGAGCTGTTGCCGTATTTTCTTATTATGTTGAATTCCTTCCTTTAATCACAAAGTGATTAAAATGAATCTAGAGTTGTCTCTATTTGTCTATTAAATACCAAAATTTAAATACTACAGACTTTCTGTATATTATAATCATTTGTATAGAGGTTCCATCCTCTATTTTTCATTTGCAACTTTTACAATTTCTACAAAAAAAATCCTTTGAATTAAACATACATTTTATTACACCAACTTGTATTTTCAATTTTAAGACTAGAAAATACATTTTACTTTGTGGCATTACTTGCCAGGGTGACTACCGATTACTTACCTGTACACAATAGCTATAGTTGACATATGTTGACATACATGTAGTGTCATAAAACCCCTGAGAGCCCAAGTCAGCTATCAAATCTGACTTGGATTCCCACCTCTACTATTATTACAGTTGTTATCAATGCGTTTGATCTGTTTTAGTTTTTGATTTTGCCATTTGATTAGGAACTCTCTTGTATATAATTGTCATCGGAGTTCAGTATTTTTGAGATGTTACTTTTTATTTGCAGTGTTGAAACACTCGTCATTTGTTCCTAGTTTACACCAATCTTATTATATACGCAATTGATAACAATAAATATTTTGATTAATGTATTGGTCAAACTTTTGTGCAGACGGCTACAAAAGTGTATTATTTTTGGGGTTATTATATGTGTATATAGTTGTTCTCTTGTGCCATCTTTCCTAACATGTCTATGTAATAGAGACAATCGTTTTTTCTTTGGCATGTTTAGTAAATTATTATATGTATGTTACAACCACATAGGACCCGCCTATTTGAAGTCGATTTTTTTCTATAGATATGAAATATGTAAAAAAAAAAAAAGATGTGGTATTATTGCCAATGAGACTACTCTCCACAACAGACCAAAATGACTCACATATTAACATTTATATTCAACCGTACGGCCTTCAAGAATGAGAAAAGTCCATACCGCATAGTCAGCTTCAAAAGGCCCCAATATGACAATGGTTATGACAATTCAAACGAGAAGAATAACGACCGTATTTGTATAAAAAAAATGAACAATGTCAATTTGAAAATGCAGACCTTTTTTTAAGGTTTTAAAAATATAACGTTGAAAAAATAATTTCATTTTATACACATTAGAGTTATAATATTATCTTTCACTTTTATAGCTGAGACATTAGTAAATGGAATAATAGGTGCGGTGAGTGCTTTGGCTGCAGTTGCATCAGTAGTTGTCGGCTACTGGGCATACACGCACTCCAAGAAGTCTGGTAAGTGTTTAAGTGATTTAAATTTAGGCATAGCAATTTTTTCATTTTGCTTATTAATCTTGATATAATAAAACTAATGCATTAATTCCATCGCTAGCATACATTGACTTATACATTTGAATATCAAATCAGTTTTACCACACAGCTCCGTAGATGATACCAAACACATAAGCGTTTAGGAAAAAAACAATACTTGATCGAGGATTCAGATATTGGCTTAGGATCTCAACATACAGTACAAAATACCAAAACTAAAGACAAAAAAACGACTCACATTTGAATAATCATACTGATCTTGTAGATTATTTGATAATTTTATCCCCGCTCTAAAACGGTTGGGTTAAACTGTTTTACTTAATAGCTATCAACGATAACAGGATTAAAATTTAGTACGCCAGATGCGCATTTCGTCTATATAAGGCTCAGCAGTGACGATCATATCAAAATATACTAGCCACAAAAAGAAACGATATCAAGATTTTTATAAAAAAATATCTATTTTATTTGTCAACAATGTTTTTTGAGTTTTGTATTTTATGGAACAATAACATAAAAGCATATAAACTTACCAAAGATAACAGTTAACAACTCATTTTTCTTATTGCACGGACTGTTTGAAGATGTCTGTGTCAATAACGGCAGTCAATCTCCGACGCATTGATGCAATCGAACGCTGAATAAATGTTTGTGGAATGTTATTTCACTCTTACACCAAGGTGTCTCGTAATTGGTTGACTGATTTTGGTGGCTGATGATGTCTGCGTATGCGTTTGTCAAGTTCATTCCATAAATAGTCAATGGGTGATAGATCTGGCGATACAGCTGGCTCAAGAAGAATGTAAATGTTTTTTTTTGCCAAGATATTGTGTGCATAAACATGCCACGTGGTACCAAGCATTGTTCTGTTGAAAAGTATGCCGATTCCCATGCTTTGCAATAAGTTGTTGTACGATTGGCGTAGACTTCCGTTTATGAACTTCAAGTCACTGCGTCCACAATGCGTGATTCCTGCCCAAACAATCACACAACCACCACCACCAAAGCGATTACATTCATGCACACATGCGTGTGCATAACGTTTATTTTGCCTTCTGTACGTTATCATTTTTCCGTCACTTCTACGTAAGCGGAATCTGGACTCATCATTAAAAATTACTTTTTGCCACTTAACGCGGTTCCAGTACAAACGTGCATTTGCCCCACGTAGCCGTACAGTTCGATGACGCTGTTTTAGAATGGCTCCTACTACAGGACGTTGTTAACGCAAACCAGCCTCTCTAAGCCTATTGCGTACAGTTTTGGCGGATATCCTTGGATTATGTCTCCCATGTGTTTGTCTTGCGGTAATTGTAGCTGGCAAATACTGATCTCTGAGCTAAGTAAATCTTATTCGACGGTCTTGGCGTAACGTCGTTTTTCCTTGACGTCCACTACGTCGTATGTTATTATAGGACCCAGTCTGTCTTAAACGACTCATTAATATAGTTATTGATAATTTGGAAACACCAAAATTGTTTGCAACGTCAATATGCATATGGCGCATACTTGCTTGAACCATTATCACTGCTCTATCACGCTCATTTTGGCGTAGACGTGGCATTTAAAACCGGCTTTTTTGGATGTGACCTTCAATCACCTTTTGTTAATTTGTGATGACCGGATATTTACAATGTAATCACCCTCATTAAATTTAAACCGCATTTGGACGACATGAATGTGTTTCCACTTAAAATTAAAAGTACGCTAAAATGAAGTTATTTTCCAGTAAATTAAAAACAAAAGTCCAGTAACCTACGGACTTATGACTCTTTTCTAATAAACAACTAGTAGCAATACATAATGTTTTGTTAATAAAAAGTATGATGTAAACAAAAATGGGTATCGTTTCTTTTTTGTCTAGAATATTTATAGAGCCAAACAAGTTCAAAGTTGAAGAGCATTGAGGGTCCAAAATTTTTTAAACAATGTGCAAAATACGGCTAAGGTAATCTATGATTTGGATAAGAAAATCTTAAGTTTTTCGAAAAATTCAAAGTTTTGTAAACAGGAAACTTGTAAAAATTACCACATTATTGATATTCACCGAAATGTTGACTACTAGGCTGGTGATACCCTCGGGGACGAAACGTCCACCAGCAGTGACACCACTCCAGTGGTTTAAATAGTTATTAAAGGTACCAGGATTATAATTAAGTACGCAAGACGCGCGTTTCGTCTACATAAGACTCATCAGTGACGCTCATATCAAAATATGTATAAAGCCAAACAAGTTCAAAGTTGAAGAGCATTGAGGGTCAAAAATTCCAAAAGATTGTGCCAAATACGGCTAAGATAATCTATGCCTGGGATAAGAAAATCCTTAGTTTTTCGATTAAATCATAATCCTTTTACCTTTGATAACTATGTACAGATAGTATTTGGCACTTGTGCATGTCTGCCATAAGGGTTTCAGGATTGGTGGATTGCATTCCTGTATGCACGTGGGTCTTTTTGTTTGATGTTGTGTACGTGTTAAATGCATGGGTCTTTTAAAGTTGAGTTCACAATACTGTTCTTTCTCCGTGTCTTGTCAACATCTGTTTTTTTTTTTATCTCTAAAGGAAACTTGCCTCAGTGACAATCGTAACTCATTTCCTATTTCAATAGTGCATTGTTGGTACAACGTTCCACTTAAACTTGTTTTAAATATCTAAAGGTGAATTTTATCAGCATTAAAACACAGGGCTGCATTCGGATATGTGTATATATTTGTTGGACTCGGAACCGCGATGGTACTCCGAACTACTATGGTTACGCCGAAATGCGAAGGTCTACGCTAAGGTGCGTTGATTAACAGGTTAAAGTGCGATGGTATCATTGTGACACTAACGTGTTGTTTAATACGCTGAAGTGCGTAGTTGCGTACGATGAGGTGCGATGGTCAAAAGTTGACTAGCTAAATGTAATGGTCAAAAGTTGAATACTATTATCATTGATTATAGGTAAATGCGATTGTCTGAAGTCAAATCACATTTTGAAATTTGGCGGTGTTGTGGTTAGTCTGTTAGCCTCGCATTCGGAAGACCGGGTTTTCTGGTCAGGTCAAAATAAAAGATATAATTTCCAGTTTGCTATCTTTTAGCTTAGTATACAGTATGGAGTTAGAAAATTGAATGGATGGCTCAGATTAAAAATAATGGATTCGAGTTAGGGAATTTTTTTTATAATGAGAGTTCAAGTGCGATAAATAAAAACGGCTTCAGCACGGGGCTCTTCGAGTATTTACTAAGTAGGATAATTCAATTTTATCAAATATACTGGTAACTTGCTGTTGTTATGTTTCTAGATATAATTTCTCACAACACTCATGTATGTATTTATCTAATAAATTATAACAGATTTCAACATAACAAATACAGATTATATTTATACTTGACATATAGTGAGACGTGACGCTTGTTCTGTTAATTGCTTAAGAACTAGCTGGTTTTCCTCTAAACAGCAGAAACTGAGAAGTACACCAAGTTGGCACCATTTGGATTTCATTTTAACCTAACCCATTGCAGAATATTACAGATTTACTTTAAACATAATAAAATGACTACTAACGACCGTTTTCTTCCAAAGTAGGATTCATAGCAAGAATTTAAAAAAATATATATAGCTTCTTGATATAGCGAAATTAATATTTATATTTTAAAAGTTGTCTACACAAAATGATGTGATATATATTTGAGGAGTAGTTAAATTTTATGTAAGATCAAAACATGCCCAAACTTTTCGGGACTCAAATCGTTCGTTTCAATCTGAGCCAACCATTCAATTCTCTAACTCCATTCTGTATACTTAGCTAAATAATAGTAAACTAGAAATTATATCCTTTAGTTTGACCTGACCAGAAAACACGGTGTTCTGAATGCGAGGCCAACATACAAACTACAACACCGCCAAATTTCAAAATGTGGTTTGACTAAAGACCATCGCATTTACCTATTCAATTTTTGACCATCGCATTTAGCTAGTCAACTTTTGACATCGCACCTCAAGGTACGCACTTACGCACTTCCGCGTATAAATCTACAATAATCAGTCATGCTTTTCATTGTACGTATGCAACCGTCATCTACAAATCTCAATCTACGGCTGTGAATCCATTTGTTTTATAACGTTGTAATTGAAAACTTCTCAGTATTAAATGTCAGGCAAAACCATCGTACTTCAGCGAGAGGACCATTGCAATTCGGCGTGGACCATCGCACTTCAGCGTCCCCGTCGCTCCTCCGAGTCCTACAAATATATATAACTGTGCTTGATACTAAAGGTAAGCACGAATTATGCACGTTTTAGTCTTTAACATATGAATAATGAAAATGTAGTCGCATGTGGTAGCTCACCATGAGAAAAACAATCATATTGAAAATCATATTTTTATACTTTGTTTGCAGAAAAAAAAATAACTCCAGCTGAGGATAAAAAAGATCAAGATAAACCGTATGTTATTTAAATCATTTGGTCATCATCATAATCATTTAAAACCAGTTAAGTTTGCCGCATAATTGATGACTTCGAATAATGTTTTTCTAAAGTATGTCACTTACTATTACAAGATATATTATTTTATAAAATGCTGTCCTAATGCTACATTATTTGTCATAATACTCATGTTGTTTGTATAAATAGGTAGTGCCTCTTGCATTAATCATGTCAACTAATGATTTAGACACAGACATACTATTTAAAAAGAAGGCAACAAAATAGTTTCCAATCAACTTGTTACATGATGCATGCAGGTTATTCTGATCAATTGTATATCCCGATAGCAATCGTTGTCAACAACCAACAAAAATATTATTGATGTCTATAACAATTTCAAGTAACGATAAATTATATTTATGTAAATTTCTATTTAGATTTTGTTCTAGTCACTAATTGTCAAATTTATGAAAAATAAGTACATGACCGTCCGTCCGTCTGTATCACACTTGTGAACACGAACAACTTGGTGTTTTTTAAGCCTTCACCTTAATAAATGCACATATTAAATTTCTGGAGGGATAATCATATAATGATTGTTAAGATTGAGGGAAAATATCAAATCTATTTTTTTCATCGACGGACTACTCCGCTTCAAGATATCTGGTTAGAGTTGATGTTTTCCTTAGTGAATTTTGAGAACAAAATATTTGACTGCTCGTTTTGACAACAATGTTACAACATTTAAGCAGATAATTATTTTAACACACCTGCGTATGGCATTAAATTTATATTTCAAGTTGTCAGTTTATAATATATAGCTTGTTGAAATTTTTTTGGACCAGAAAAAAACAAAATACCCTGTCCCTTCGTCGTAGTGTCTTTCCCACGTTCCTGTAAATGACCTTTGTGTTTCTTATAAGAAGTTGATCATATTTAGTGGATTTTATTTATACACTGTCCTTGCTATATTTTATTTTGTTTTCCCCGGGTCACAGTTTGTTTCTCTATATCCAATTTCAGTACATAGTTTTGGTTTTGAAACTTTTCAATTTGTTTCGTACTAAAAAAAAATTCTCATCTATGACCACACAAAAGGGAGGTTTTGGATCAAATTAGACTAGGAAAACCCCGTCGCATGCTATGTGTGCCTGAACCAAGTCCTGAATATGTTGGTAATTTGTACGTCTTTGATACGATAGAATTTATAGTTAATGATATGATAATTTACAGTATGCTTCGCCTTCATATTCGATTCCATTTTAGTCGATCAAAGATCACTGTTTTTTTTTTATTTTCTTAATATTTTGTTTCATCCTTTTTTGTTTGTAAAAGGGGGATCATACCATAATGAAAAACATGCATTAAATCTAAATGTGTGTTTGATGGGGTTCAAATAACTTTTTTTATGATTTTAAACGGAATCCGAACCGGAAGATACACCGAGGGCCTTTAACAGTTAGGGCAGCCCTACAGAGCTCTAGAAAAGAATTTATAAATTGGGGTTTTAACCCACCATTTTCTTATATAATTTGGACGGGTGATAAAGTTTTTTAATTGCATTATCATTTCCAATTCACCCCTCAGGTTAATATCAAATTGGGTTTTTCACCACCAAGCTCCTTAATGTATTGGGTTTTTTCATCGACATAATATTGAATATTTAGGCAATATCAACCCCAATTTTTTTCCATCTTAAATAAATATGTTTCTGTCTTTGTTTAGCTCTTTTATTTGGTTTAGGGTTATGTATGGTTAGGGTTATTTGCTAGCTGTTTTATTTGGTTTATTCACTGAGGAGCAATTGTAGGTTTAATTTGTGTCCCGTTTCAAACCTTTTGCCAGTTTTGTATTTTCTCACAAAAAAGGATATGTGTATTCACAGGCACTCGTCTTATACCTTTATATAATAAATTCTGAGACCAGTGTCTGATCAGTGGCTGTGTGCATGGTGTGTGTATTCATTAATTAACCGTAAAATGAATAAAAAATAGTATATAAACTCTAATTATACTTTAATGATTTTCTTTTATTCAATTTACATAAATCTGGGTTTAGTTGTCTTTTATTAGAGCTTTTGGTTTCTGATGCTTTATCATTTCATAATACACCTTATTGCTATTCAGTCCATTCCTGGAAATTTATACAACTTCCTGTTTAGGTCACGCGGGCCGAAAATGGAGGTCATCAGCAGTGAGCTGAGGGAGGGAAAATTTTAGAAAGTGATTATCAAGAAACTGTGATATAGTATGATCCATATTTTTTAAAATTAAAATTGAAATAAAAAAATATTCTGTTTGAAGTATTTACGGTAGTTTAAACAGGTCTCATTAAAAAGTATCATGCATGGTGAATTGTTTGAACAGGGTCCCAGATAGCTTCGACTGGATGAAAAAGTTGTGTAATTTTATAACTTATCCGGAATGGAATAAATAGCGATTAGGTGTATTGATTTGGCCTTTCACTTTTTCGAACTGAATTCGTTTTTGATAAAACCCCGTGTTGTACTTTTATTCTACTGTCCAATGTTAGGGGAGGGTTGGGATGTTAATATTTGTCTGGAATGTGACTCGGATCAATTTACAAAAAGGACATCTTAGTCTATCCAAGGATTTGTATAGTAACAAATCCTTGGTCTATTTATTCATTTTTTAAAGTCACCTGGATTATTTTTGTATAAAGCAAAGCTTTCAGAAAGTTCTCAAAATCATTTTTTTCTGGTGGTCCTTGAAGAAAATCTTATCAGGTCCTAATTATTATTTCTAATGCAAAATTTCGATGATCAAAGCCTTCGGACTACCACTTTTTAAATGCTTTCATTATATATCGATCCATATGTTAGTATGCAACGTAAACCAGACGTTTCCTATACTTTTTTTTTTAATAAATTTTATCAGTTGGTTGTGTACTGATTGATACTTCAGTCTGGGAGAACAAAATTTATTTCAGAACTATTTGCAACTAGCTTTGAACAAATTTCCAGTAATTGCAAATACTCTTAGTTCGATGTTTCGATTCTATGTTATTCTACACTGTTAGTTGGCCGGTTTTTGAGTATCTCGTACCGATCTTTCCAGTTAATCAAATTGCAACTGATTTGCACAGGTTGTTCTTATATTGTACTACTACACTACTGTTTCAGCTTCGAGGAGGATCGAGCGCTCACAAACTATAGTTGTTGTACTATTAAATCACTCTCCCTGGTTAGGAAATGGTTGCGATCCCGCTACTATGTTTAATCCCGCCACATTCTGTATGTATGTGCCTGTCCCAAGTCAGTAGCCTGTAAGTCAGTGACTTACAAGCTACTGACTTGGGACAGGAACTCTGTGGTTGCCGTTTGTTGTTGTGTTACTTCTTTGTTTTTCGTTCACTTTATTTTATACATTAATTAGGCCGTTAGTTTTATCCTTTGCATTGTTTTACATTTGTGATTTCGGGGCCTTTTATAGCTCACTATGTGGTATTGGCTTTGCTTATTGTTAAAAGCCGTATGGTCATGTGACCTAAAGCTGTTAATTTTTGTATCATTTGGTCGCTTGTGAAGAGTTGGCTCATTGGCATTCATACCACATCTTCATTTTTTTACGAACAACTTCTGTCATATTCTTTATGAACCTGTCCCAAGTCAGCGGCATGAAGTTTAGTGTTTGTCGTTGGTTCATGCAGTCTCATCTTATATTTGGTATTTTTTCAAATTATTTTGTTTTGTATAATTTATATAGGCCGTATTAGTTTTATCGTTTGAATAGTTTCACACTTTCATGGCGTTTTATAAACGGCTTTACAGTATCGTTTTTTTCTTTTATTATTGAAGGCCTTACGGTTTCCTTTTATCGCTTCCATCCACTACTTCATATAATGATAATTTCGTCATCAGCAATCATATCACATCTCTTCGTTTTAATATTATATACCCGACTTTTTCTCTCGTGTTTTCCTGAACACGCATGAAATATTTGTCACTGGGCGTTAAAAATTAGCATCAATTTAAACTTGTATTAGATAAAAAAAAAAAAACATCTGATATATATTTATTTGTTGGAATGAGGGACAGAAGATTTTCGTTTATGAATATGGTTGCCTGGTAAGAGCAAAACAAAAATAGGCATGATTAGCTACAAATTAAAATGAATAATGATGTCCTCTTTCCTTCTTCATTCCTCATCTATTGATTTAAACTGACTACTAGCCCAATCATGAGTATTGAAATTAGCGCTAAATTTAATTACGAAATCGAAATCATCTAAATAAAAACATAATAATAAATAAATATTATAAAATAATCTTATTTATACTTATAAAGCATACATTTTTCTATCGGCAATTCTAAAAATTGTATCAGTATTTTATTTAGATTCTAACTTACCACATACAGAAAACATATATCAGGTTAACTGCAAATAGATAAACTCGAATAATACCGCTCACTGATATAGTTTCGTTGTTCATTTTGGGAAATAACTTTATTTTTACAATAGAAATTACATCTAATTATTTAAATTAAACTTTAGCATAGCTGTTTTAGCAGTTTTTGTCTTTATATAGTAATATTGCACGCGTGTTGGATTGCTAGTCGTAATTAATTTGAACTTTGAAACCTCAGCGCCCATATTTTAACAATAATATACTTTATGACACAAAATAACCAGAAAGACTCAACATTGTGACAGAAAGACTCAACCAGGACCTTTATATCTCAACCATTTTAAATTTTTCATTTTCCTGCTTAGAATAGGCTTGACAAAAAATATTTTTGCAATTAACAGACGTGGTTATCGTAAAGCATAAAAAACACAAACAATTGACATATTTTCTTACTAGGTCATTGAAACCATAGCAGTTTTATCGGATTCAAAGAAAGTAAACTATGATAATCCGTAGGAGAAAAGTGATTGTGACTTCAATTTCAGATATTTTGAACCAAACAGAGACATATTAGCTACAATTATTATTTATCTATGGCATGACATTCTCCTATTTTACAAAAAAGTCATTGATTTTCAGTAAATTGACGAAAAGTCGACCTATCCTATGTTTATTTTGAATATTTTGAACCAGAATGACTCAACAGGAAGTGCCAGAATACTTTTTTCCGTCTCAACATTTTGGTTGAGATTAGATGGTTTACCAGGCGTGTATAATATTAAACGTTCAAAGTTGAAGTGTACAATGGAATTTCGATACAACATTAGAGTTATTTGTGCAAAGAACATTGCATACATGTATGTATACACTTATACCTCATTTCAAGACACCAATATGTTGTTGGTATTAAAAAGACTTTCGAAAAAAAAATCTTTATATTTCAAAACATCTGACCTTGATTGATATTTCGTGTTTTCAGTAAGACAACATTCGTAATCCCTGTAAATGTACTTTTGAAAGACATACTTAAGCAGGATTGTATATTATATATGCAAAGGACCAAAATGCATTTATTGACAATATCTATACATAAACTATAATATACAATAATATATTTGAATACTATAAGTTGAAAAGACACGTATCTCTGTTCCAGAACCAAAGATGGGCCCATTATTGAAACAACGAATTCTGCAGGAAATGGTATGGAGCTTACTTTTATGTGTCTTTTAATTGAAGAGGATACCTTTTTATATAATGTTGAAAAGAAAACTAAAGTATCCATTAAAAAAACCCACCAGAAAACCTGATCAATATATATTAAATAATTCTGAAGTGAATTAGTATTTGATCGTCTGACAACATAATAAATGAAACGAATTACTTACTAACATGTAACGGTTAATGTTTTCTTGTTTATATGAATACGCAAGAATGTTTTCAATTCAAATGATAATTGTTTTGTACAAACTGGTAATACGTTCATAATTTTAGCTGAAATGTATAGACATCACAACTCGAGTGCTATAAACCGTGCTCAAAATTTTAAATCATAAAACTGAATAAACTTTCTGGAGAACACAGTGTTTTACATGTTGTGTACTGAAAGTCAACATCTATAAATTACCTCTTTAAAACAAGAATTAATGTATACGTATGTGATAGAAAAATCACATATCTTATACACTGCAAAGTAAATATAGGGAAAAATACCAAACACTATTAAGAATCAACTTTGCTCGTCTAAGTTAATGCATATTTTTCGTAATGTGTGGTTTTTTTTATTTGGACGTTTAATTACATTTTTTTTAAATAATCACCTACCGCAATACAAAATATACACAAAAACATTCCGTTACTTACGAAACATTGAATTTTTCGAAAAACTAAGAATTTCTTATCCCAGGCATAGATTAGCCGTATTTGGAACAACTTTTCAGATTGTTTGTTCGTCAATGCTGTTCAACTTTGTACTTGTTTGGCCTTATAACTATTTTGATATAGGCGTCACTTATGAGTCTGATGAGACGAAACGCGCAACTGGCGACCTAAATTATAATTCTGATACCTTTGGTAACTATTATGCTACACGACATGTCCAAAACAATGTTTCTATATTTGTGATTTTGCTAGCTGGCATGCAGACACATTCACAATTTGAAACATTGATTGGAGTCCTAATGGTCAGACTCAGCTGTGGAATAACTTAAATGTTTTTATAAATCTTGGCATCATTGTAATCTCCTTATGCACCTCGTTGTCTTCTGTTTTAAAAAATAACTTTATGTATAAAAGAGGAACGAAGTATACCAGATTGACAGTCAAACTTGTCAATCGAAAATAAACTGACAACGCCATTGCTACACATTTAAAAGACAAACAGACAAAAAATAGTACACATGACTCATCATAAAAAACTAAAGAATAAGCAACACGAACCCCACCAAAAACTAGGGGTGATCTCAGGTGCTCCAGAAGGGTAAGTAGATCTTGCTTCACTTAGGAACTTAGTAGTTACGACGTTAGGAACATACCCGATATCATTTGTGAAACTGCTATTCCATAATTGTCAACCAACTCATTTTGGCGTCCGTAAAATTTACGAAGGAATGATTTCAACTACACTATTTGGAACTCTTGGTTCAATAACTTCTTTCTGTGCAGCAACCCTTAACCAAGACAATCAGGATTGGAAATACAAACACAGGAATATCGTATAAATTGGGAGATATATACCCCGTACATGGGAAATATATCTCTACATATCTTAGTTGAATATCGATATTGATTCAAATTTTGATAAACTAATGAACTCCTTATTTGACGGAGTTAATTAATTATGGACTCAAAGAGATTTCCCACTGAAAGGTTTGGTGAAATAACTTTCTGTTAATCATAAACCATGTGTAAACGCTGCATAGAAATCGATAGCCAGAAATGTAATGAAACTAACAGAAACGTTCTGCCAATAGAAAGCTGATAGCTTTGACGTTGTAAAATGAATTCATACATGACAAAACTAATTGGTAGTTTTAAATCTCATTGATGCAATATCAGGAACAATTACCTTGTTCATTAACATTGTGTGTATATATAGTACTTTTCCATTGTTGCATAATTTAAAATTCATTTCTAAATTTCACATTTACTGTTTTAGGTTCCAAAAAGAAGTGAAGTTATAGTTGTAAGCAAACTGTTTGAAACTTTAGTGTTTAAACCGAACACTTTCATGACTTTCTGACACTAATAACGACTATTACATGTATATGCTAACATTATTTTGTAGTATCCATACTTATGACCATGGATGTTGCCTCTTGTTACATAAGTAAATATGTGTCTGAGTGTTTCAAAATAAAGTATATTGATTGAGATTAACTAAATTTAGTTTGCTTTTGAATATATAAGATTTAAAAAATTTAGAACAATATATGTCGAAATGCTAAATTGGATTATTTTCAAATTAAATCTACTAATTTTTCATTTCCATTTTTAAATTTCCGATTTAAGTCTCTTTCTCACATGTATCATGTCTTAACTCAGCAAGTATTATTCAACAGTTAAAGATATTTTTAAGGAAAAACTGATAAAGCGCGTCCAATATAATAATAATTAATATGTTAAAACAAGTATTAACAGATAACTGCTGTTTGTACATGTATTGAACATATTTCATTGTCATTAAAGTAAATTATATTTACATGATATAGTTTTCAATTAAATACTCCTTTTTGTTTGTATCAATTGTGTACACTAATCGATTGAGATAAATAAAAACACCAACAATATATATAAAATATCTTGTAAAAAATATTTCGCTAGTAACTAATGTCTTTTATACATACAAATGTATATTGATCCAATTGAACGAAATGTGTCCGTATTGTTAATGTAATCTATCGGAAAATATATGTTTTTAATTTAGGATGTTATGTATTTACCTGACACAAACTGTTAATAAACAAACAAACAGCATCCATAACAGGCTTTCTGTGAGTTATAAAAAAAAAAACAAAAATCAAGTTTATATATTACCTTACTTTAACATTATAAATTGAAATTAAATCTACTCCAGACTAGATATAAAAAAAGGAAAAATCACAAAAATACTGAACTTCGAGGAAGATTCAAAAAAGAAAAACCATAATCAAATGGGAAAATCAAAGGTCAAACACACTAAACGAATGGATATAATAATAACTGTCATAAAAAGCACTTGTTACATGCATTTTCTGATGTAGAAAATAACAATTGGTTACATTTACACAATTTTATTCATCATGTTCATCATTACATATACAATTTGATTTAACAGGTAAACACACTGATGCATTCTAAAGTTATCACACCATGTACACTGTGCAACTTTTTTCAAAGAAACAGAACCAATTTAGTTTAATAGGCTTTAAGAGAATAACTGTTTAACCATACTGGGGTTTTGAAAATCTTTTTTAATTGATTGCTTTAGGTGTAAATTTCATACTACGATGACACTTAAGATTAACTAACTTAGGCCGATTACAGTAATCAAAGAGGATTGAAAACAGTAAACAGTTTAAATCTATCTCAGATAACAGTTAAAAAGGGCCAAAACAGGTTAACATGAAAAGGTATCCCCTTCTAAGGCCGTGTTCACACCAAACGCCGTGTAGAGTAAACATGTTTACAATTAGTTTAGTGTAGTGTACACTGGTTTACCATTACATTTGTTCACATCTATACACCTTGTTTAACTACCTGTACATAAAAATTGTTCCCACTTGTAAACTATATGTCATTTAAATGTTCATTACGTAGAACTGAATTCAAAATTTTTAAACAATTTTTCTAGCGGTAAGGGAACAACCATTTAACTTCAAAAGGGGTGGGATGGGGCGGGGGTGGGAATGGAAATATTCCGATCCCCAATTTGATAAAAAAAAATGGACATAGAGATCATAAAAAAAAAAATTCTGAATCAAGAGTTTCCCCATACATAATTTATAGTGTTAAATATTGAAAAAAAGTAGTTGATCACCAGTATCAAAAAAAAACGAATAAAAACGTACACGCGAAAAAAATCTGACTGAGATAAAAAAAAAATAACCCTACCCCTTTTTTTAAGTTAAGTGGTTGCTACTTTATGAAAGCCATTTTTATAATTTGCAATAGTTTGAATATACTAGAGATGTCTCGATTTAGGAGATAACTGTATTGAATTTTAAGCTCCGACGGCATCAATTGGGGATTAGATGGTTGCAAATTATGTTTACAGGCGACACGTTAGCGGAGACAGTAAACTGGTATTTGCGACCATCAAATCCCCAATTTATGCCGTCGGAGCTTAGAATACAATATTGTTATCTCCATTCTAATGAAACTGACAGAAATCAACGTTAAAACATGTATTTTAAATTTGCAATATGCCGTCTGCGCTTGCGCCAACGTCCCATAGAATCAATTGTCAATTGATGCTTTGTAAATAAATGACGTTATCCAATTAAAATGAACGTTAAAATCATTGTTGCATTTGAATACGCATTAGAAAACGTTAGCTGCAGCAGCGTGCTTACAGCCGGAAATAAAAGGATTGAGATATTAGGAATCACTACATTTTTAACTTTTCTGTTCGTTTCAAATGGTACTTCTTCTCCAAGGAGTATTTGGTAAAGGAATAGGGTAACGTCTTTTTTAATTTATTTTAAGTGTTATTTTACGGAACTGAGATACTAGACAAACATATCATTTACCTCACACTTTCTTTAGTCATGCATTTATGCGTGAATCGTTTTTTGAGTAAAGACCAGTGGCGAATATTTCTGTGTACGTCAAGTCGATTCGGGAAGACCTTTTCAAATGAATTAGGCAGCAACTATTTACTTCATTTTTTGTGGAAGGGGAGGGGGGCGTGAGCTATTGATTTTTTCAGGACAAATTTTGGTGACAAGTCGAAATCAATTTTAGCATTACATATAGTGGCAGCTGAGGGTGAAACAAACAAATTTTTTTTCAGGGCCAAAAACTGGAAACATTTTTCGTTTTCCATAGCTCACCACCACACCCCCTTGCCTTTATGTTTTATACTCGACTATAATAGCCCCCCCCCCCCCCCCTTGAAAATCAGTTGGTTGATGCCTTATTGGTTCGGCAATGATGTTGCTTTGAGTCTTGATTAGGGGTTAATAAAGTACGTTAATTTTTTTTAACAAACAAAAATCTGTTAAATTTAGACAACTAATAATTATCAAAAATATCAATTTTACTCAAAAATAGTTTCCTCCTTAAATATATACACGATACAACTAATGTCCTAAATGCCTAGTTATGTGTACACTTAACCTACACAAGGCCTACATTGACTATCGACTGTGTGTAGGTAAAACATGATTTAAACTACATGTAAACAATGAGTTTTATCAATGCGAACGCAATTGTGTTTAGTTTACGTGAAAACTAGATGTACTTTTATCATTTGGTTTTGATTGTACATTTTAGTTTACATGTTTGTTTTAATTTGAAAAAAGGATGAACGAGTCTCCTATGTCTCATATGGCAGGTATCTAACATGGGCTTACAACTTAGTATTTTGTGTATGATGATGCATATTTGATAGTAACCCTATATTAGTATATTTATTTTATGCTTTCTATGTAACTTATTACCCATAAGGATATGCTTACTCCTCTGGATCTGATCTGTTATTATCAGCCCCCCCCCCTCCCCCTTGTTGGTGGGATCGTAACGGCCAGTCTTTAGTTCTCGATATTGTATTTTGCGAAATGTCGTCATTTTTTTACAAGACGTTGTCGTTTAAATTAAATAAAGACATTAAAGACACTTCAAAGGAAATTGAAAAGGGAAAGTCCTTTATAAAATAACATCAGCAGCTGATACACCCAATAATAGAACACATATTAATATCTTGATTCGAGACATTAACCGGCATTTATTATAAATAAAATGTGAAATAAATCTTTTTTATATATTAAGCAAAACGTCTAACTTGTTGACAATCGCAAATGAGCCTGGTCAACGGATTTGTGGTTGCATGATCAATCCAACTGATGCCACTAATATAAAAGAAACGATGAATATCATTACGATGTTAAACTTACGTTATATGAAGTTCTTCGTCTTTTCGACATTTTAAGAAATAAGTTGTTACGGTATTTGTCACTCTTTCCGGAACCAATGAGTTTACAATGTTTCTTGGTATCTTATGCCTTTTTAGCTCACCTGGCCCGAAGGGCCAAGTGAGCTTTTCTCATCACTTGGCGTCCGGCGTCCGTCGTCCGGCGTCGTCCGTCGTCCGTCGTCCGTCGTCGTTAACTTTTACAAAAATCTTCTCCTCTGAAACTACTGGGCCAAATTTAACCAAACTTGGCCAAAATCATCATTGGGGTATCTAGTTTAAAAAATGTGTTCGGTTACCCGGCCAACCAACCAAGATGGCCGCCATGGCTAAAAATAGAACATAGGGGTAAAATGCAGTTTTTGGCTTATAACTCTGAAACCGAACCATTTAGAGCAAATCTGACATGGGGTTAAATTGTTTATTAAGTCAAGATCTATCTGCCCTGAAATTTTCAGACGAATCGGACAACCGGTTGTTGGGTTGCTGCCCCTGAATTGGCAATTTTAAGGAAATTTTGCCGTTATATGGTTATTATCTTGAATATTATTATAGATAGAGATAAACTGTAAACAGCAATAATGTTCAGCAAAGTAAAATCTACAAATAAGTCAACAAGACCGAAATGGTCAGTTGACCCATATAGGAGTTATTGCCCTTTATAGTCAATTTTTAACCATTTTTCGTAAATCTTAGTAATCTTTTACAAAAATCTTCTCCTCTGAAACTACTAGGCCAAATTTATCCAAACTTGGCCACAATTATCTTTGGGGTATCTAGTTTAAAAAATGTGTCCGGTGACCCGGCCAACCAACCAAGATGGCCGCCACGGCTAAAAATAGAACATAGGGGTAAAATGCAGTTTTTGGCTTATAACTTAAAAACCAAAGCATTTAGAGCAAATCTGACAATGGTAAAATTGTTTATCAGGTCAAGATCTATTTACCCTGAAATTTTCAGATGAATCTGACAACCTGTTGTTGGGTTGCTGCCCCTGAATTGGTAATTTTAAGGAAATTTTACTGTTTTTGGTTATTATCTTGAAAATTATTATAGATAGAAATAAACTGTAAACAGCAATAATGTTCAGCAAAGTAAGATTTACAAATAAGTTAACATGACTGAAATGGTCAGTTGACCCATATAGGAGTTATTGCCCTTTATAGTCAATTTTTAACCATTTTTCGTAAATCTTAGTAATCTTTTACAAAAATCTTCTCCTCTGAAACTGATGGGCCAAATTAATCCAAACTTATCCACAATCATCTTTGGGGTATCTAGTTTAAAAAATGTGTCCGATGACCTGGCCATCCAACCAAGATGGCCGCCATGGCTAAAAATAGAACATAGGGGTCAAATGCAGTTTTTGGCTTATAACTCAAAAACCAAAGCGTTTAGAGCAAATCTGACAGGGGTTAAATTGTTTATCAGGTCAAGATCTATCTGCCCCGAAATTTTCAAATGAATCGGACAACCCGTTGTTGGGTTGCTGCCCCTGAATTGGTAATTTTAAGGAAATTTTGCTGTTTTTGGTTATTGTCTTGAATATTATTATAGATAGAGATAAACTGTAAACAGCAATAATGTTCAGCAAAGTGAGATTTACAAATAAGTCAACATGACCGAAATGGTCAATTGACCCCCTAAGGAGTTATTGTCCTTTATAGTCAATTTTCAACAATTTTTATAAAATTGTAAATTTTTACTAAAATTTTCCACTGAAACTACTGGGCCAAGTTCATTATAGATAGAGATCATTGTAAGCTGCAAGGATGTTCAGTAAAGTAAGATGTACAAACACATCACCATCACCAAAATACAATTTTGTCATGAATCCATCTGCTTCCTTTGTTTAATAGTCACATAGACCAAGGTGAGCGACACAGGCTCTTTAGAGCCTCTAGTTTAAAAATTTGATTCACACAAGTTAACATCAATTCTAATGCAATTTGGATGTAACAATTTTTTTCATTGGCTTAAAGTTGCCGTCAAATCTACAGTTGACCAGGCGTAACTAAGGAGAGACCCGCCATTTTGAATTGATGAATCAACAAATGTTCGATTACTACTACATAATCGAATATAAAACAACACCTCCCTCGAATTTACCGTTTTAATGTAATTTTATCCGAATTTGAAGCGTAAAGGTAACGTAATAAACTTCAGTTTGTAAGTTTTCATTTGTATGACGTCACGTTTAGCCATGACGTCTTTGTGCCAAAATCATTCATGAAGTTTCGCGGATTTTTTTTTATTTGTCAAATTTAGTTGTTATCCATTCGTTTGATGTGTTTGGACTTTTGATTTTGCCTTTTGATTTTGGATTTTCCTTTTTGAATTTTCCTCGGAGTTCGGTATTTTTGTGTTTTTACTTTTTAGACATTTTCCAAAGTTTTTTCGTATTATTTCTTTTTGAAATGCATTAAAATCGGAATAACAGTACTGTAGTTGAAGAGTTGCCACCGTCAATTTTGATTTGACGGTCGCAAATCTCCGTTTTACTGTCTCCACTACGCGTCGCCAGTAAAACTGCAGTTGCGACCGTCAAATCTACAATTGACGGTGGCAACTCTTTAACTACAGTACTGTTATTCCTTAAATAGTTACAAGGACCTTCTTTTCAAACATTCTGATTCCAATTATCCTTAGATCTATATATTTCTGAGGATATTAAATAAAATTATTCTAGGCCTGATGATGTGTTAGTCTTATGTTTTTACTTTTGCTATCATGTTGATAGTATCATTCATAACAACTACACGCTTTCCATTTTTATATTCTCCATTTCTGTTAGTGTTACATTTTTGGAAATGTTCATGTTTGTTATCAAAGCAACCGAAGCATTTTAAATGAATTATTTAACTTTTATAATTAAGCATACGTGTAGTGTTTTTTTTTTTTTTTTTTTTTTTTTTTTTTATCTCAATTGATTTATGACTTCGAACAGCAGTATAATACTGTTGCCTTCATTATTGTGTGCGGAACCAGAAAACCATAAGGCAGAAATTGACAGTTTTTGAAGGATGTCACTGGTAGATCTGAGGACAGGAAAGAGCGTTTGGTAGACATTGAGTATAGCACAATTGACATTTCAAGACAGTGCATATAATACACTTACTTAAACAAAGTACTAGTATTTAGAATTTTTATAATCTCATACACCAGGTTATCCCGCTTTCTGTTAATCATACAGATCACTTAAATAACAAATCAAAAAGCCTCTGTAAACAAATGCAATACATAAGTATCTGTGCCAAAGTATATTTACAACCTGACTTGATAGTATAATAAAGTATTTCCACTTTCCATGGTGATATTTCTTATTTTCTTCTGGTAATTATCATTAAGTTTTCCCACTTTTCTTTGGAAAGACCTATTGCATTGTTTTGATTATTATGTCTTAACGTATTCTGTGGGAAAATGTGTATGTATTTTATTTGTTCTGATTATTACTTTTTTGTCCCGCAAAATTTGTTTCATTATGTGGAATCTATGTTTCACAACATGTCACTTATAATTTGGTATATGCTATCGAACAGTTTATGCGCTTTTAAATTTCACCCTATTAAGCCGAACAATTTCAGGTAAGAGTTTTACATCTAAATGGGTAATCCATAAAGAGTCGGTTGACTCATCACACGAACGTATCAAAATTAAAGTTGTGTCATCCAAAATGTGCTCTTTCAAAATCATATGTACAGGTGCCATTGCAGATAAAAACATGTGTGTGCTGATTTACGGATATCTGTGTGCTATGAAGTTGGTTTTGCATGCCTCATAGACATCAATGTCCAATAAGCTAAACGGTAGTTCAGTTGGTGATGGTTCTTACAAAGAAGCTATGTTTTCTTTGTTCAGAACTTGATCCTAATCTGACAAATCGTCTTTGATGGAACTGACATGTCATTTTTGTTGGTGTCATCAAGTATTCTTGAATCGGAATAGCAATAAGTTGCTGGATTACTTTGTGAAACAGGAGTAAACGTGATGTTTTTCGTCTCTCCTGTAATTGTGGTAGTTTAAGGGCCTCTAAAAAAGATGTTACTATGCCCGGGTCTCGAAAATCACTTAAAAGACTGCTTTTCCTGTGTGTGTTGTCCGAAGCAATCCAGAAACTCTACATCAGAGTATTTAAAACATGTAAACCAAAAGTGATAGAGACCCAGGGTCATTTGATTTGAAATTTTAAGAGACTTAAGAACATATAGTAAAGGTCAAAGGTTGAGGTGGTTTTTAAATCTGATTGTTTACATATTTTCACTTCTATTCAAAAACCTTATACGATAATGACAACATGGTATTACTGAATTTATAGTTGCGACAAGTCGTGACAGATACGTTTTGTTTGTAAGGGTACGTCAACATGTAATGGGAGTGTATATCCCCTCTTACCTTCTAGATTATGGCCTTTGCTTTGCTTTAATATGTATTCATGATAATTGCTTCCTTGAGAGCAACAACCCTCCATCAAGAAAATCATGACAGAAAATGCAAGCACAGGAATATCGTATTAATTAGGAGACATATACACCGTATGCAGGTGCTGCTGGAATTTTGTTACTCAGAAATGGAAAGTTCACAATTGGAAAGCTGAAATCATGTTTTTTGTCGTAAAGTTTTGTTTTAAATCGACCATCATTGTCAATTTGTAGATGTAAGTCAATATATGAGGCCGACTTAACTGTATCTGTTGTGTCCCTTATCTCTAGTTCAATACGATAGATGCGTTCGACATAGTCACCAAATTTTGAAAAAACACGTCCTCCGAACGTAACACATATGTTGTCAATCAAGAAATCAAGCATCTTGATAATGTCAGTTACAGATTTTTTTTGTTTGAATCAGAGGGATCATTTACAAAGTAGGATGTATCCCTTCCTAAGACAAATGTACCTTATCAGCCATTATTACCTTGACCAAAACCTTTAACCTGAAATTTGCACTATCAATTTCTATGTTACGTGATTAATGTATTCTATTGAAACTGAAAAATAGACACTGCATAACAAAGAACCAACAGTACATCTCAATCAAGAAAGAGAACAATACACAAAGAAAGTGAAACTTCGTCTTGCTTGTTCTTATGCAAATATAAGAAGATGTGTTTTGAGTTCGAAAGAAGCAACTTTTTATTTAAGTCAAAACTCCTTTTGCTACTTTTTTTATATCATGTTCGTCCAGCAGATATCCACCTTTGTAAGAAAAGAAAATGAAAACCATAATTTCGGTTTATGGAATCCATTTATATTTTAAATATGGATAAAACACATGTCAAATTTCACAAATATAACCCCCAAGGTAATTTTCACTGTCACATCCTTGATCATGGAACTTGTATCTATCGCTTGCGTAAAAGAACATGCAATCCTTTTCACTGTCAGGTTTTCCTCCGGGTCCCTGAGAAAAGGCAAAGGCATTATACATCATCTTTGTTGCTTTACCATGTTTAATCCATCTCCAATCGCCATGTTGTAGGATTCTATTAACGTTACGTCCACCAACGTAGTAGTGTACACCTGTATTGAAAACATCTTTATCATCATCATGAATTTGCAATGCTCTATGAAATTTGTTATCGTTGCTTGGTCAACCAATCGAAGCGTTTGAAAGAGAGTGATGTAACAAAATTACACTTTAAAAATATTTTAGAAAATACATCTACTAAAATGAAGTATTATTTGTTTAGAATATAATAACACTTGGTGATTTCATCAGTTATCGTCCTTTTATGATTACCTATTACAAAGTCGCTGAAATAACAAAAACCTGTTGACTATGTGCCAAACTATATTTATAACCTGGCTTTATTTTCTAATGTATTAAGTAAACTTGCATAGAAATTTTGAAATTTAGTTACACTAAATAATAAAAGGAAAACCAAAATTAACTAGGCTTTTACATACAGGTATGTTTTAGTATGGATGAGCTAGAACGTTATGTTTAGCTAAGTTGCTACGTCTGCTGGAGAACTGAGATAACAATTCGGACACATATTATGTTGTCATCAGGTTTTGAAAATCATTGTAATTCCACAATTATATCTTTATCATCATAGTTCTGAATACACTCATCATAGATACCGGGTCTAAATTCTGTATATACTCCTGACTCCTACAAAAGAATCATCAGTGACGCTCGAATCCAAAAAGGTCAAACAGGCTAAATAAAGTACGAAGTCTGATTTCTTGTGCGGCTTTAGTTATTACTTTTGCTAGCTCCTCAATGTTGCACATGTTTTTAGTCTGCAAATATTGTTGATCTTTTATCAAGAAGACCATGAAGACGGTATAGTCTACATTTGATAATTATTGGTTTCTAAATAAACAAACATTTCAGCAAATATTTTGAAACCGTTACCTGAATTCTTCTTCTGAAGGAACAATTTCATGATCATGGCTTCTTCAAGCGTTTCAAAATTAGCAAGGTATGCACCAGGGTCTGTACAGCTCGCCTGTGATATAAGCAAAAAACATATAATAATAAAAATAAAAAAACTCCAAAACAAAACGGAAATTTATTTATTTAAGAACAATATCAATAGCTCAAGCACAGGAAACGAATGGTAAACAACTATTATATTCCCAATTTTGTACATACATTTCCTTCTGTAAAAAATGGTGGAATAAACCTGATTTCCTAGTTTGCTAAAACTCTCACTTGTATGACAGTCGGTTGTAATTCTGTTATATTTACTACAATGTGAGAGCAAAACAAACAGGCATAAAAGAAAAAAAGAAATATAAGTCATAAAGTAACAGTAGGTTACCGCTGTTCGAAATTCATAAATCGATTGAGAAAAATTCCTGACTTGGTACAGGACATTCTGAGAAAATAATGGTGGTTGAACCTGGTTTTTGGGGCATGCCAGACCTCCTACTTTTATGGAAATGTTTAATATAACATGAAAATGACAACACTACATGACACGACCACAATACAAATAAATGGGAAATCATAAAGGACAGATAAACACACGAATAATAGCTAACAAAAGGTACCACATTTAAATTTTAATACGACAGACGCGCGTTTCGTCCACCCAAGACAAGTGACGCTCAGATGAAAAATATTTGAAAGCCAAAACAAAACAAATAGTAAACCATTTCATAGTGAACCATAACAATATCAAAGATTTTAAAATTGACATATTTTATGGTAAAATCAACATGGAAATATTAGCAAAACACTGAATTATATGATACTTACATGTATATTTAGCTACAGCTAAATTCAAGCGAAAAAGGCTAGCATATGTAATATTGTTTAGTTTTTGTGTGATTGGCTTATTGTTTTCAGTTTTCCATATTAAATAATCTCATCATGAACACCAGGATTAAATTTGATTATTTTCGGCGTGCGTTTCGTCTACAAAAAGGCTTATTAATGACGCTCGAATCTACAAAAGTGTAAAAAATTCGAAGTTGAAGGGCATTGAAGACCAACAGTTACTATTTCCAAAAGTTTTGCCAAATACAGCTAAGGAAATCTATTTATTTGTCATTTCGGGGCCTTTTATAGCTGAATATGCGGTATGGACATTGCTCAATGTTGAAGGCCGTACGGTGACCTACAGCTGTTAATTTCTGTGTCATCTGATCTCTTGTGGATAGTTGTCTCATTGGCAATTATACCAGATCTTTTTTCATATATAGCCTTGTTTTCCCGTACTTTTTTTTAAAAAAGTTTTCTATCTAAGTAATACATACAAATGCTGCATCACCAGATACGTTGTCATAGTTGATGGAATAACAGCCTTTCCCTATCTTCTCGTATGGTTCTGCGCAGCTCACTGTTTAACATAAATAAAAGGATTCGAAAGATTTATAATTTCATATCATGTAAATTCTTTATTCATATCTTTTATTACAACATGTACAATATGTGCGTTTAAATGTAAATAAACTTTTCATAGATACAAGGATAGGAATTTGATATTTACGCCGGACGCGTGTTTTGACTATAAAAGACTCATAAGTGACGCTCGAATAAAACAAAATGTTAAAAAGGCTTAATAAAATATGCAGTTGAACAGCATTGAGGATAAAAACATTTCTTAAACGTTTTGCCAAAAACAGCTATATCCAGGCAACAGTAGTATACCACTGTTCAAAATTCATAATTCGATAGAGAAAAAACAAATCCGGGTTACAAACTAAACCTAAGGGAAACGTATCAAATATAAGAGAACTAAGACACAACAGGGACACAACAACGAAATGTAACACACACAGAAACAAACTTTAATGTAACAATGGCCATTTTCCTGACTTGGTGCAGGGCATTTTATGAAAAAAATGGTGAACCTGGTGTTGTGGCATGCCAAACCTCCCGCTTCGATGGCAGTGTTATTTATAACATTTAAATGACAACATTACACTACAGGGTTACAATAAATAAACAGATAAATTGGAGAAAATATAGGACAGAGAAACAAACGAATAATAGCCATCAAAAGGTAACAGGTTGAAAAATATTTGTATACGCTAGACGCGCGCTACGTGCACACAAAACTATTTTCAGATGTAAAAAGTTTGAAAGCCATAACAAATAAAAAGTTGAAGATCGCCGAGGACCAAAAGATTTAAATAATAAAATTAACGGTATCAATTTTCTTGCACCAGATGCGCATTTCGACAATACATGTCTCTTCAGTGATGCTCGTGGCCAAAATATTTGAAATCCAAAGCTTATATAAAAGATGAAGAGCTATAATCCAAAAGGTCCAAAAAGTATAGCCAAATCCGTGAAAGGAATCAGAGCTTTGCATGAGGGAGATACATTCCTTAATTTATAATAATTTCTATCATTTTGTAACAGCAAATTTTAATAACACAAAAAAATCCGTATTTTCATGCCAGTACCGAAGTACTGGCTAAAAAGTTGTGAGGCCAGGGTTATCCGCCTGGGACAAAAAAATCATTATTATCAAGAAAAATACATAGTTTTGCTAACAGTTAATTTTATAAAATGACTATATAATAGATATACAGGATTAATTTGAAGTGGTGACTAGCTAAGGTGACACCAACACATAGGTAAAAAAACATTTACTTAGGCTAAACAATTGAAATTATCAATCTGGCAATTGATGGTAACAGATTTTAGATGTATAACTGACCATGTATCTTTGGGGCTATAACGTTTTTCAAAATTTAATTTGCTTCAAAATACCTTGCGTATTTAAAGTATTATAAATCAAAATTTGCTGCTTATTGTGTTTATAGTCATATTCCTGTGTATCTATGTATGGCTGAAGTCCTATTCATTATTAAAACTTACCGCTATTTATGTTATCTAGCAGTTTTTTGCTTTTAATAACGGTTATCGATCTACTTATCAGTCCGGATCCATAACGTGTTTATACTAAAGGTATTATCTGCATATACCCACAGTGACGTACTTTCTTGTATCGACCTACCTCTTACACCCAGATATAAACTACGATATACTCAACCAGTAACATTCGATTGTTTTCACTTGCATCGATGGACGTACATGCTTACACTTGCATCTACAAAGTTTGTCAAACTATACACCTTGTTAAAACTCACCTCTGATCGAATTATTAAGCTATGTGGATTTCGTTTTAAACTAAATGCACCTATTTTCTGTCAACATTATTGTATGGTCTAACATTTTAACTCAATTGTAGGCTTTTTAACCTGGTTCCCTCAGGGAAAATTAAAAAAGAACATGCGCACACACTAAAAGGAAATTCATTTTTGTTTTCAATTGTTTACAAAATTTTGAATTTTTTTAAATAATAAGGCTTTTCTGCCTCATGCATAGATTACCTTAGCTGTATTTGGCAAAACTTTTAGGAATTGTGGTCCTCAATGCTCTTCAACTTCATACTTTATTTGGCCTTTTTAACGTTTTTGGATTCGAGCGTCTCTGATGAGTCTTTTGTAGACGAAACGCGCGACAAAATTTAGTCCTAGTATCTATGATGAGTTAATCTATATACTGTGAATTAATTTATTTTCGTGGATACAAATTATCGTGGTTTAAAAATATTCATCATTATCATTATTATTGTTATTATTATTATACAGTATTCATAACAGCGCATTATATAATATTTAAATTACCATAAACGCGTTACAACATATATCTATTCACATATATAAGTATTAACAATAAAATATATACGCCCATGTTAAAAACTTCTAAATCAAACAGATTTTAGAAATATAGCGTTAACGTTGATAAACAAAAAAATGTATAAATAATGGGCATGATAAAATTAATAAAATTGAAAATGGAAATAGGAAATGTATCAAAGAGACAACAACCCGACCATAGAACAGACAACAGCAGAAGGTCACCAACGGGTCTTCAATGCAGCGAAAAACTCCCACATCCGGAGGCGTCCTTAGTCTAGTTATTAAATTGAATCTGTACCAATAAAAAAAAGTTAAACTTTAAAAATATTTGCTAATAAAAATTCGAAATTAACTAATAAAAGTAAGTTAAAAATTCAAAGTCTGCATGCTTTCCTTCAGTAGAGGATTATTCGTTGAACATCAAAATTAATGGTTCTCCTGTACCCACGAAATCCACGAAATTTGATGTCCAACGAATATAAATGAATCCACTGTACTAGACGTTTTCTCAAACACTTACCATTAGCTGTATTCTGTATGACTCCCTGGTTAAATATCTCTCTCAGTTGTTGATTCAAATTTGACATATTAAATTCAGCATACAGAGGAGCTGTAGCTTTATTATTCAGTAAAGGAATCTGTACGTTTGTTTTTCCGTCAGCGCCACAAATTGCGAAAGACATCGAGCAGTAGAAAAGCCAGACCCCACTGTGCACAGCAGACATATTTGAAATATGTGTACAATTGAACAGTGGAAAACTGTACGACTATGAACACAAACCTATACCTTTATAGTGATCATTTGAAGTGCGAACATCCGGATATTGTAATTATGTTGTAATTTAACAGTACATGGTGGGCGTTAGTTCAACAAATGCATCATTGATTGTCTCATTGACTAGGCGTTATAGAGTTGCACCCTATTAATCACTTGTGTTATAGATATAATTAAAAATTTCACTTCCTTGCTAATAAGTTAACTCCCAAGACAGTCGAGTGTCATCAAATATCAACCATTTGTAAGTGTTTCTTTGATTGGTTCTAACTTTAATTATAAGTGTTTGTTCAATTGCCATCAAGATTGAAGTACATTTGTAGTGACATGACAAAATATAATGATAAACAGAAACGATTTACGTAATTGTATGACTGTGAAATTTACCAAGGATAATACACAAGTACTGATTTTGCAAAATAAACATTCCGATTGCTTCTAAACTGATTGTAAATTCCTACACCATGTACATGGTCCAACAATTTCATACTTCTGTCAAAACATCAGACCCGAAAATAAATAACCTTGAAATTAAAATACATGATATTAACAAAATATATCTGTTTTTTCAATGTATATATATATATATTCTCAAAACATGTTACAGAAGCAACAGCAAAATCTAATATATATGAACAGGTAAATACAATTATGTGTTTAATTACACGCATGCATGCTTATATTTGTTTGTGTTATGTTTGATTTATGTTCATGTACATGTAAACTGTCAAGTTTGTGTATATATTTTTTTTTATTACATGCACTTATCTCACACATGATCATGTAACATAGTTTTTATAGTAATCATAAAATCACACAACTAATGAAAATATGTTGTAAATATGAGGTAAAACAAATATATCTTCTTTTTGCATCTATGTAAAAAAAAAAACACATTTAAACTCAAAATTTAACAATGGGTGAAAATCTACATATAATACATTGTATCACTAGCCAAAAAGGGAAAAGAAAAAGATTACAATTGTGGCCAAAAAAATCAAAAATGTAACATTTTTTTCATGTAAAAGACACATTTTATAGAAAAATATGAAAAAACAATAAATAATGAGTTTGATGGTAAAATGTGTCATAGTTATGGTAACACACAATCAAAAGGGGTATTAATCTATGTGAAAAATAATTTAAAATGTAAGAAAATAAATGAGATAAAAGATACAGAAGGCAGAATAATTTTGATAAACACAGAAATAAATGACAACATTTTTACTTTAATAAATTTATATGCTCCAAATCAACAAAAAAACAGAAACAAATTTTTCAAAAAGGTTCAAAATATAATTGAAAACAATCGCGTAGGTATTCTTATACTTGGAGGTGACATGAACGAAACCCTATCAATTAATGATAAAAAAAAACTAATAATATCTCACGAAACAACAAACCAGCAAATAGATTAAAAAATTTAATAAAGAACAATAATTTAACAGATATATGGAGAGAACTTCATCCAAATACAATTCAATTCACATGGAGAAGGAAAAATGATACAAAAATAGCCAATAGAATTGACTTCTTTTTAATAAGTCCTGATATAAGACCGCAAGTTATGAAAGCAGATATTCGACCTGCAATGATCTCATATACTGATCACCAAGCCATTTCATTACAAGTTAGACAAAATTCGGAAGAAAGAGGCTGTGATTCTTTAAAATAAATAAATGTATACTTAAAGAGCAAAATTAGATTGATCTCATAAATAAATTAATCGAAAACTATTAAAAACAAACATTCACCAAAAATTTGAAACCACTCTGGGATATGTTTAAATTGGAGGTAAGAACCGCAACTCTAACTTACTGCAAACAAAGGTCATCTGAAAATAAAAATGATATAAAAAATTTAGAAATAAAATTAAGGAAATTAAATGAAAAAACAAATGCAAGCCCAACTATGGAAAAAGAAATTAAAAACATTAAAAAAAATTTGAAAACCTCTACTTAAATAAAGTTAAAGGTGCACAAATAAGATCCAGAGTACAATGGTTAGAAAAAGGATAAAAAAAACCACTAAATATTAAAGGCTGTATGCTAAACAACGGCTGGAGTTCAGAAACCTATAATGTATCTCGTGGGATACGACAAGGGTGTCCATGCAGTTCTCTAATTTTCACAATAGCAGTAGAAATTCTCGTTAGAAGAAGGATAAAAAACACTAAATTCTTTATTGGCCTTGAAAAATCTAGACAAACCAAAAAGAGTATTACAGCGTTTAAAGATAAAGATGGGAAAATAGTTACAGAACACTCAGAAATTCTAAACATAGAAAGATTATACTATGAAAATCTATATAAAAGCACTTCTCCGAATCTAACAGATATAAAAAATTATATAAATGAAACCAACATTGATCACACACTATCAGAAGTAGAAAGTGAATCCCTGGGGGTGGGGGGGGGGGGGCTTAACAGTAGAAGACTGCACTAAGGCAATATTTGAAGTTTTTAATAAATGCTATGAAGAAGGAGAACTAACAACCATACAAAAAATAGGTATAATATCCTTAATTTACAAAAAAAATACCTTTTTCACTGGATAACGATAGACCAATTACACTATTAAATGTAGATACAAAACTCATTGCATAAGAAATAGCTCAACGTTTAATACCAATACTGTTAAAAGTAATTCATGGCGATCAAAATGGTTATTTCAAAAATAGATATATTGGTTTTAATATACGCCAAATCCATGACATTATAGATTATGCTGAAACCTTTCATATTGATGGTGCATTACTTTTTATTGATTTTTCAAAAGCTTTTGATTCGTTAGAATGGGGCTTCATGTATGAAGCCCATACAAAATTTGGTCTCCCAAACTCATTCATTAAATGGGTTAAAACATTAAATAAAAATATTAAAGGCTGTATGCTAAACAACGGCTGGATTTCAGAAACCTATAATGTATCTAGTGGGATACGACAAGGGTGTCTATGCAGTTCTCTAATTTTCACTATAGCAGTAGAAATTCTCGCATGTAGAATAAGGCAAGATACTGGTATTAAAGGATTTCAAATCAATTTAGACTCTAAAACACATAGTCTGAAAATTTCACAACTAGCAAATGACACTAGCTACTCTTTTTTTAAATGTAAGCAGGAAATAAGCTATGCCTTAAACTTGATTGAAGTATTTGTAACACTCTCAGGTTTTAAACTTACCCATTCTAAAACAGAGGGCATATGGTTAGGCCAATTAAAAAGTTGCAACGATAAATATGAAAATATAAACTGGAATAAAGAACCTATTAAAAGTCTAGGGGTATATTTCGCGACAAATTAAATATATAGAAAGAATTTTAAGAAAGTCTCAAGATGCAATCAATAGCTGGAAATCTCACAATGATAGGGAAAATAACAGTAATTAAATCTCTTATCCTACCAAAGTTAACTTTCTTGGCATCAGTTACAACTATATCCAAAAATGTTTTGAATGAATTCAAAAAACTGGTTTATAACTTCATTTGGGGCAATAAAAAAGAAAAAGTTAAACAGATAACTTTGTGTAAAGATTATTTGGAAGGAGGCCTAAAAATTAAATTATATTGACAATTACCTTTCAGCTATACAATTATCCTGGGTCAAACGATTAACATCAACACACTTTGCAAACTGGAAAGTTATTCCCCTCTTCTTTATTAATATATTTGGAGAAAACTTTTCTTTATTCAACATGAATCCAGGTAGCATAAAAGCAATCCCAAACCTTAGTAAAACACTCCCTCTTTTTTACTTAAAAATAATTAAATGTTGGTTTAAAATAAAAAAAAACATATCTCAAACAAAAACAACAATACTACTTTTATTAATATAAGAAAACAATATATTTGGGGCAATAAGCGTATAAAATTTCAAAACAAATGATTAATATTTTCAAATTGGATAACAAAAGGGATACTATTTATTAATGATATAATCGACAAAGAAGGAAATATTTCACAAAAGATTGTATTAGATAAACTAACAATCAAATCAAATTGGATATCAGAACTATCGAGAATAAAAAATGCAATATAAAAAAGTGGCAAATAAAAATGAAATCAGATAAATCGTGCTACACTCAAGTTAAAACAGATAAAAAAACTATACTTAAAAACACAAAACAACACAAAATTGATCTGCATCAAAAGAAATATAGAAAAGCATTAATGCATGTACTATAGAGGAAGAAACGCCAATTGGCTTTCTAAAATGGAAAACACAATTTAAATTACAATCGTCAAGCTATTTATATAAAATGCTTAACTTTATAGTTTTCAGCTTACAAGTTAACAAATTAAAAATATTCAGGTGGAAGCTACTTCACTATATCCTTCCTTGTAAACAGCTATTGTACATCTGGCAACTGAAAAGCGATGACCCGTTCATATTTGCAACCAATTAGGAAACTATGAACACTTTTTCATCACATGCCAATACTTTTAAAAAATTTGGAAAAAGGTAAATTTACTACTTGACAAAATAAAAATGGGGACACATATAATCACTTTCAAAAATCTAAAACTTGGGTATAAGATATATGATAAAAACTACTATGACATCTATCTGTTTCTGACAGTATGTTTAAGTTAGAATTTCAACAATACTTTGATAGTATGAAAGTTCATGATAAAAAATCAAGTAGGTTTTTAAGTGATGTTTATAAAAATATATAATAACCATGTTTATATTATAAATCATAAAATGTATTTTTATTTCGTATCATTACACATATCATGTAGGATGACTCATAGGCAATGTAAACAAGTGTCATGTGTGTGTTTAAACGTGACAAATGATCAATGTTTACCTGTACAAAAAGTCAGCATGCTTACTGAACATTGACCCTGTACTATCTAATGTCAGACTAGAAATTCTTTGATATTTTAGAATAAAGCATGATGCTTTCTATAAAATTATCATAAAACAATTGAAATATTTCCAAAACTCACCATTAGAGACACTTAAATTAGATGAGAACCTTCTGCTCATCATCAATACACATGGCATTTTTTAATCATCCGATCAGCTCAACTTTCACGTGAACTTGTTTTGATCAAGGTAAGGTCAACGATACACTTATAAACAATATCTGACAATAAATAGTACAAATTCCGTAATTACGTAATATGAGGAAACTGTAAAAGACAAATTGTCAAAATCATAGTATTTATATATATCATTGTATAACTAATCATATTTAATAGATAATAATTTTACTGTATAATCTCCCTGATTAAACAGTAACTAATTTACAGGGATACCCGACTGAATGCTGTGAGTCGAGTAAGTTGTAAACAGCAGAGAAATGTGCAATACAAGATTTTTTTTATTAAAAAAAAAAAAAGGATAATACTGTTGATATATTATATATTGTTGATGTTTTTTTTCTGAAATTGTTCAGCATTTCACAGCGATATTATACTTTTACCTTAAATTATTCATCCCTTATTTTATCAACTTTGTATTTACATTGTATCAAAAGTCAAATTGTATTCGTTCAGTGTATTTTTATTTGAGTTAGTACATTTTTTTATAGAGATAAGCCATTCAAATTGTTATTTTATAATGTGTCTTTCAATGTTGTAATGTTGCACGTTTGTTTCAAAAAAGGGAGAAGGTTTTGCAACTGTTTAACCATGTACTTAGTTAGGAATACCATATCTTCCTATATGTATGCTAATATGAAACAGTTAGGTTCCCCCCATCATTTTTTTTATGTTAGAAGAATTGTAGTATCGCATTTAATAATGAAGTCTACAATACAAGGACGTTTTTTGAAAAGTTGACAAGACTTACTTTAAAACTATTTTGATTTCAAAATACACAACGCACAAATCTTTTAAGTATAATTAAATGCGTGAATGTATTTTCCTCATTTAGGTTGTATTCGTAATTTGTAATCGAATAGCTATGGTTTCACCTTAATGAGCATGATGAGAACTCAAGTGTCATTTTAAGACACAATTGCTCTTAGAATTGCAAATCAAAAGTAATCTTGTACAATATATCTGAGAAGACGTTTAACTTTGACACCAGGTTTAATCCACCATTGTCTACATTAGTCAGCAATGAGACAGTTGTTAACAATAAGATTGATGTGTTTGAGTTTGAACATTTGACATTTGATTATGAACTTTCAGTTTTGAATTTTCCTCGGAGTTCAGTATTTTAGTGATTTTTTCTTTCATGCCATCTTTTATATTATCCAGAAAACATTATTATTTTGAAAATACGTTGAACAAAAAAATTAAAATTTTACTCGCGTAGTGGTATTTACCATATGTGGATTCTCAAAAATTATAATGAACTTCTGGACAATTTTAAAGTTAGTACAAAACTTTTGATTAGTCAACCCCATTACCCATGTAAATTATGTTTTTGAAAATACTTTGAACGACAAAATTATTTTATATGTTTTCCTGTATGACGTCTACATTTTAAAGTAAAATACCCGACGCTACTCGAGTTGATGTGAATGCAGTCACAGTACTTCTAATATTTCAACCCATTATGGGCTTATTTAAAATATATATGTATGTACGCAATGGATGTGGTTGTTAAATTTGATAGATGCTTTGTGTATTTTTTTGTTTGTTTTGATTTTGTTCTTATTGAGATTGTCACACAGTGATGACTGCTGTTCACCTATTTTGACAGTTTTCATACAAGTGAGAGATTTATCACTATATATCCAGGTTCGATCCACCATTTTCTACCTTCGACAATGCCTGTACTAAGTCAGGAATATGATAGTTGTTGTTTGATGTGTTTAGTGTGTTTTATCATTTGATTTTGCCATTGATTAGTGACTTTCCGTTTTGAATTTTCCTCGGAGTTTAGTATGTTTTGTGATCCATTTATTTTTGAATTATAATCTTTTTTTCAGAACTTATTGAACTTTGGAAGATATACATTATACAAATATTAATTTAATGGAGATTTACCTATATTTGTACCTTTTTGGCATATATTTGTTTTATTGAATTAAATGGCTTATTTACAAAGTATGTTTAGTATAGTGTTCATCACCCTAGAAAAAATTGTATGATTTTATCTCATTAGTTTCTATAGAATACTGTTTCTTTTGATGACAGTCATGTTAGTTTTTTGATTGGCACCCTCTACTTAAAATATGATATGATCAGCGTTGTATCATTTATTAAAGATTTAGTTATCTTTTTTAGAAAGTTTCAAAGAAGAAGCTAGTATTTGAATGTTATAAAATTGAGAATGGAAATGGAGAATGTGTCAAAGAGACAACAACCCGACCATATAACAGACAACAGCAGAAGGTCACCAACAGGTCTTCAAGGTAGCGAGAAACTCTCGCATCAAGAGGCGTCCTCCAGCTGGCCCCTAAACAAATATATATAGTTATATTGTTATTCGTTGAATTGTGTTTCCCAGTATTATCCATCTTTGATTTCAAAATATAGGAACCAATCACTCAAAGTTAGAAAAGGTGCACTTGTGTATCATCTGGTTTTAGTGCCTGAGATTGTGTGTTATAAGTTATTTGTATTTTAGTAACATATGGTTCTATCATGTTTCAACATACATAACATTGGAGTCCTTGCAAAACTCAGTAACTTAATAGTTATCAATAATAAAGCAGTACACTTTCCGGATTTGTTATAACATGAGCAACACGACTGGTGCCATATGTGGAGCAGGATCTGCGTACCCTTCCGGAGTACATGAGATCACCCAAAGTTGTTGTTAGGGTTTGTGTTGCTTAATCTTTAGTTTTATATGTTGCGTCCTGTGTATTATTGCTTGTCTGTTTGTCATTTTTAGCCATGGCGTTGTCAATTTATTTTCAATTTATGACTTTGACTGTCCCTCTTGTATCTTTCGTCCCTCTTTAACAGTCTTTTTACATGATACTGATATAAACATGATCCGACATGTTAGACACAAATAGCCTGATAATAATCTTGTAGGTATTCAAGTAAATTATCTTATTATAAAGGTGTGAACGGTGATTAAAATAACATTAAAGTTATGCATCAGTGATCATCACTGCCTTCATTTTGCCTGTAATTGTTACCACACAAATTTTCAAAGAATGTTACATTGACTTTCATTTAACATTTCTTTTTCAGATAGTGGAAAAAGACCATCATATTTAATTAATGATGCTTGCTACTCTGTTTCAAAATAACAAGCTTTTTTAAAAGATCGACTGTTATAAATTGATAGTATAAAAATACTGGAGCTTAACTATAAGCATTTGTTTGCCATTTTTTAGATGTTCAATGAAGTATTGTTCAGATAAATACCAACAACTGAACAGTGTGAACATATCTCAATTTACCGCAAGCGAACTATCTGAATAGACCGCAGTGGTTACGTCTAAAATTCAACTGATAGACTGAAAATATCTTAATATATCATTTGTTCAAACTTTTCAGATGATGTGTAGATATAAATGACCGTTAAAGACGATAGTTAAATTACTTGTGTTTGTTTCATACACGCTCATTGGATTTTTCTTTAAAACAAAACCCTCAAACACAGAATATCAGTTCGCGTTATTCATTCATGTTTTGAAACTTGTTTTAATATTTATTCTATATTTCACAAATTTAATCCTAAAGTACTTGCACATCATGGAACTTATATCTATACCTTACAACCTAGGTAACGCAGTCTTATTTTTTGTAGCTGTTTCATGAGGTTTTTCATGAGCAAACACAAAACGTCATCTGATCATAGTTACTTGAATGACGAATTATGTTTTATTATGTTTTATTATGTAGCGTATTCATCGTTGCTTTTTTTATACATTTTTAGGATATAATTAATCAATTTGAAAGTAATGTTGACCCTTTTATTGGAAGTTTATTGACGTATAGATATAGGTAACAGTAGTATAACGCTGATTGAAAGTCATTAATCATTTGAGAGTAAACAATTCCAGGTTTCGAACTAAAACTGAGGGAAACACATCAACTATAATAGGAAAACAATGAAACAACCGAAACACTGAAGTGCAACTAAAAACCAAACGACAATCCTTAGTATTAAAAATAATTCCTACATTTGCAAACAGTATATTATTAAAAAAAAATACCACATAATTAATATACATGTCTGCATGGAAGTGAAGACTAACCACAATATAAAAAACGACCACGTAAAACAACCTAGGTCAGCAATATATATAATAATAGCTACCGTAAGAACTTTTTGACGATTTTGATTTTTTTATGCTATATTGGGAATCACAATCCACGTAAATTGAACGGAAAATCGAACTTAATATGTAATTCCTTATATACATTCAGAAAAAATATATGTATATGTACATTGTACATTGTACACTCTGTTGTAGGATTACTCAATGTCAAATATATATCATTTAATTTTGGATGTAACGCGTCTACTGATTGGCCGACATTATTTTGTTATCATGTGACCGTGACGTCATCGACGTTTTTCATGGTTTTCTACGGTTTAAATGGAATTTGGAATTAAATACTAAGACATGACTGTAATATTTTTTCTGTCTATTCGAAATAACATTTAAAAAAATGTGGTGCACACTGTTAAATAACCCGCTACGCGCGTTATTCAGTGTGCACCAAATTTTGTTATGATATTTCTTCATAGACAGAAAAAATATTACAGTCATTCCTTAAATAATTTTAAAAGTTGGTTGACGTTATGAAATAACCATTTCACAGATGATATCGGATATATTGCAAACGACGTAACTACAACCCCCTTCCTTTTTTCATGAATGTGATCTACCGAATTAATCATTGAGTAACATGAGCAACACGACGGGGGACGTATGTGAAGCACGATCTGCTTACCTTTACGGAGCACCTGAGATGCAAACAATACACACTGTAAAATATATACACGTTATACAGTTGACATCGACAGACCAAGACACTCGGTGATTCAGCTTAATAGATTTGAGAATGCAGAACAGTTGCTCATAAATAATAATTCAGTGATGTGCTCAATATGATATTCTAGTATTGTTATCATAGTTATATGAGATATAAACATATTCATCGAAATAGACAATAACAGATTGTCATAACGGTTGTATTTCGATCTACCGTCGGGTCATTCGCATACAAGAAAAAACATCAAAGTGGCAAAGAACAGAGCTAACACACAATTGCATTTTATATATACATGAATACACCTCTATCACAATAAGCAAGTGAGTTTCAATATACTGTTTTTTTTTTTAATTTCAATAGTTTATATACAAGATAAAAAGTAATGTTGAACAAACGAATGTTGAAAATCGTTCTTCTGTAGTCAGCTAGATTACCGTTACAATTACCAATGAGGCATATCTTATCGTTAACATGGTCATTGTTAAAGTCGTTTTAATCTGTTTCACGAAATAAAAGCTGATAAGATGAAAACTATGTTAAATGTTTGGAATTACAGAACAGCTTATGATATTCTAGTAAGACAAATGCATTGCAAATGTTTTCATGGAAGCATATTGTTTTCAAATTATAATAAATAATAACATTTTAAGACAATGTAATTCCCTTATTTTGTGTACCTTCTCATAAGTTTACAATATATCCAATCACAGGAGGATTGGACCTATCTTTAAAATTTGATTTTAGATTGTTTTTCTCTAAAGGAGGAGACCGATTCCATTGAGCGGCAAAGTCGGAAATATTTGTGAAATGACGTATAAATGTTTTTTTTTACTGCCTGCATTTGTCTTTGAAACAATTTCTTTTTTCTACAAAAAGCGACATTTTTCTTAGATAATATACAAATTTAAAGACTGTTATCGATCCATGTCTTTTACGCTTTCGTAAATCTTAAGTCGACGAACTGTTCGCGAAATCCAAATGAAATTAAGAAGAACAGACAGAAAATAAGACAGTAGTTAGACCTATAAGGATCCTGTATTGTTTTGTAAGTGTAATATTTTGTTAAAGTAAACGACGTATATCCTTTAAATTGAGGCACAGTACTGTACAAAAAAAATAAATGAGCGTTGAACGTGTCAAACTGATCATCACCTTGTTTAAATAGTGGGAGATATTATGAACATAATTGTGCAAATCGATATACAAGCATTAATTTGGTATAAAGGTTGACTAAATGATACTTAAAAAAAATCCGCTGCTGGCCAAAAAAAAATAAAAAAAATTCAAGATGGCCACCACACATTTCGGAAATGGCATCATTACAAATTGACAATAATTCGTTAATCCTTTAAAAGGTGTGTTATATGTAAAATAAAAAGGTAAATGACAGTTGCTAAACTACGACTAGACAATACACTAATGAAACTAAAGGTGACTCCCGGTTTCAAAATGCCGGCAAAAAAGTCAAAAATTTCAATTTTTATACTTTCAAGCAAGTTCACAAGGGATGTATAATCAAATGTCAGTTATGATAAAACGATATAAAGGTCCTAAGTACGACAAAACAACACATAAATGAAGAAAAATAGTGACTTCCGGTTCCAAAATGGCGGCAAATACGTAGAAAATATTTTTATAATTTCCATCAACTTAACAAGTGTTAACACTCTTTGTTAAGTTTAAATGCCTAGTTTGGTTAGAAAGACAGGTTGCTTATTTTATAGTTATCTGATAGTTGCATATACAACAACCCGTACAAGGAAGGCCAGAATGGTAGCATCTACAGTTACCAATACAGCTCGATTTTTGCCTCCCCATTTCAAGATTTTCTGACACGAGGATGCAAAGGCAGTCAAAGAAGTCCATTTTGGTTTCCAACTGTCATTGATTCTTTCTTTCATCCTACCCCAGTGTTCATGACTTGGAACACGTACCTGTCGAATACATGAATCAGGCTGAGCCCAAACAACTCCTCCTAGATATACTTCTCTTTTGATGTGCTCTGGAAAAGAACCTCTTGTAGGCGGAATTGCATCACAATACCGCTGCTTCCTGGGAAACAATTCACATCGTGCCTCGCTTCATACTTAAGCCTAAAAAAACATCCTTTACATATGGAAAACCTTCCATTGTTAGCCAAGCTGACCTTTGCCTTTCTCATGACAATTCGACAAGGTACTACATCCACTAATAGTGGAAGATATTAGCAAGCAAAATCGGGGGAATTGTGCAAATGATGATACAAGCATGAAAATTACCAGAAAGCATCATTTGTATATACTTTGTAAGAGATAACTGCTGGCCATTAAAAAAAATATTTTTTTCAAGATGGCCACGGCCATTTTTTAAAATGGCTGTTTTCCTTAGTTTTAAAACACTGATTTATCTGGAAAACTTTTCTTTGAACTTCTTTTAGTAAAAACCAATTACCAGGTTCGGTGGCTACCTTCCTTACATCACATATTTATTAAAAATGAATATTAGACATATCCAGTATCCGCTGCTGGCCAAAAAAAAATAAAAAAAATTCAAGATGGCCACCACAAGGACCAAACGCATTTGATATGTCACGTGCAGGAAGCCATCAAAAGTCGTTATTCCTCCAATAAACTATCCACAATTTGTTCTACCTAATTTTGCGATTGCTGCAATTCTTGATACTATTACATCTGTGTCAGTACTACCTAAAATTACATTTTTTCAAACATTTTTCATAATCATGCCGAACATGGACCAACATTAGTGTATCTGTTTCTTCATCATTACAAGGGGATAGATAGCAAGTATCTTTATTGAAATTGCAAAGAATATTTTCACCATGAGTAACATACACATTTTTATTAGTCTTTTAAGAAGCAATTTTGTCAGCAAGAAACTTGAACTATTTCGTTTTGTTGTCATCTTCACAGAGAAAACTACTCCATACCCTTGGTGTTCTACCAGAACCAACACCATCTGGCACAAGAACCTTGCCTTTGTCTTGTCACAGCCTTTAAATTATTCATTTAGTAAACATCAAATACATTGTCTACTTTTTAATACTTATCGATGCAAGATTTTATATAAGGCAGTATGACATCATTAGCATGATCATCAAATATTTTTGCCCAAATTTGTGACCTGGAATTAACCATTGCTGCCCCACCAACGATAAATGCGTCCGAATTTGGATCAGCAAATCGCAGAATGTTTCAAGTAAACCCATTTGCAGCAATTTAATACCACTATTTCAAGTAACATCATGAGATAAAGACGGAGGAGCAGTTTGGTTTCTATGGATAAAGAAATATTCCAAGTAAAACTGTCTCCTGTGACAAGAAATGAAAAGTCTAGAAAAGGTTTCGCAATCACTTTTAAGGTTCTCTAGCTTTGTTTTTGACAAAGACGTTTCCAGTTTCATTTTGCGGCCAAAATAGGAAGTTGTTCTTTTTTATTTGGTTATCAAAATCAGGTTCTCCTTCGTTTTGCATTTGCTTCAAAAGATCTTCGTATGGTTTGGACCAATATCTTGGAGTCTTTTTAAAATTGAGAATGGAAATGGGGAATGTGCCAAAGAGACAACAAACCGACCATAGAAAAAAACAACAGCAGAAGGTCACCATCAGGTCTTCAATGTAGCGAGAAATTCCCGCACCCGAAGGCGCCCTTCAGCTGGCCCCTAAACAAATATATACTAGTTCAGTGATAATGAACGCCATACTAATTTCCAAATTGTACACAAGAAACTAAAATTAAAATAATTCAAGACTAACAAAGGCCAGAGGCTCCTGACTTGGGACATATCTTACTTGTTTCCGAATCAACAATTTCCTAAATCGAGTTTTTTTACAAATCTGACGACTCTTCTAGAAATGAATTTCCAAACTCGTTCATCACTTTGCAAAGCCTTTAAAGCTGTTTAAAGAAATCTTTTTTGTGTTTTCGTAGAGTCTTCATTATGTCGTTCGTCTGTTTTAGAATGACCCAAACCACTAGATCTTTCAAATTAATCTTCTTCTATACTGACTCCTGGTACAGCTACCATCCATTTGTCTAAATGGGATCTTCGGTTAATCCTATGGCACCAATATCGCCCTTCACAATCGCATTATTCTGGTTTTTTTGCCTGATCAATTGTGTTACAAGACAGAAATTTACTGGTCTTACGTACAGTGAAATTGTCATTTTCAAATTCCATTGCCACCTGTGGGTAATGTTCGGGAAGGAAAGTCATATCTCGGAGATGAGTCGGCATAATTGACACGATCAAGACCTAAAACAATACGCTATCATGCTTTATATGGACTGTTTTAAAAGTACGAAATCTCACTCATGAAATGAGCATAATACCAAAATCAGAAGAAGTTCTTAATTTATAATTGAACGCCAGAAATTAAACTGAGGTCGAGATGACTCTATACACCAGTCTTTTAAATCATTGAACGTCACAGAGTCATGACATAATTTTATATTCTGAGTTTAGCTTTCATAATCTGAAATTAACAATGTTTAAGCAAAATACATGCAGTTGTCTGATGCGCCTGTCTAGTCCTAGTTACATTTGAACATACACAAAAAGAATCTGCCGTTCTTGGTGTTGCAATATGGCTTCATTAAGACAATATGTCTATCCCCTATCACGCAATATATCACCCAGAGTTTTATAACAAGTCATTTCAATGTGCAATCCACCAAACATGACGATACACTTATATTTTCCTTACAAATCAGGCCATTCCCACTGAATTTGCTGAGGCATTTCCAAAAGTGGCTGATCTGCAGTTACATTGGATGTTTCTCCAGATTAACTACATTTTCGCCTTAACCATCGAATACCTGAGAATTGCCTGGTAGTGCAAACAAATCACTTTTGATGTCTATAAATAGTTTGCACATGAGCAAAAGTGCAAAACACATGTGTATCATAACCTTGAAAAATGTTATTAAACCAATTCCTTATATCATCATGATCATTAGAAAACCAAAAACACTAAATATATAGTAAATAGTTCAAATGTTTTTGAAAGAATTTTGTTACGTTTCGCGCATGCGCAAATACTGGATTTGTCAAATATTCATTTTTAATAAATTTGCGATGTAAGGAAGGTAGCCACCAAACCTGGTAATTGGTTTTTACTAAAAGAAGTTCAAAGAAAAGTTTTCCAGAAAAATCAGTATTTTCAAACTAAGGAAAACAGCCATTTTAGAAAATGGCCGTGGCCATCTTGAAATTTTTTTTTGTTTAATGGCCAGCAGTTTTTTCTTACAAAGTATATAAAAATGATGCTTTCTGGTAATTTTCATGCTTGTATCATCATTTGCACAATTCCCCCGATTTTGCTTGCTAATATCTTCCACTAAAACACAGATACACGACGTCCTGACAGGACCATTCCCGATTAAAACATGTCAAAAGTCTGATCAGAATCCGTTAGAAAACTGTCGGCATATTCAAGATGGTCAGGTATTGGCGGAACGTAGCCCATCAAGATCTGCAGTACCGTATTTCAAACGGCATTACTGAACTCTGTCGTATTGTGTTCTTTTATTGTTGAGACTCTAACGTGGTTATCATTGCCGAATTTCGTATTAATACCGGAACTGTTCCCGAACAGTTTAGACGAAGACAGTTCCCTTCGACAAAAAATGGATGCAATCCAGATTCAATCGGCAGAAAAAAACAGCAATAACAAATTTCTCCAGATCATTCCCGTTCAACAGGACAACGTCCATAAAACACTGAACATTGTACCGATTTTGATTCAATATAACAGAAAATATGATGTCATACATAGTCACGATTGTAATCCGACTAGAAAAAATCGCCCAAGTCTTCACTTATGTACGGGACGCTCTGAACTGTCGGGGTGCTTGGTTGACCCCTCCGCACCATTTCCGATCCGTATGAATCTGTTGCAAACGTATACGACTGTGTTCAGACAATGGTAGGATATTCCAGATTATTGAGGATAATAATCTGACGTTTTCGCTTTTCGTGTCTTCTCGCTGTTTGATCTCAGACAGGAGCCAGAATCGGCACTGTGTGAACGTCGCGTTATAGTACATGGTTTAAACATGACATTTAAAATACTATGTAAAACTTTTATATTGAATGAATGGTATAATTGGCAATCATACTAATCTTCTTTTTTATATTAAGAATTGCTCTTTAGTTATGGAAAGAACGTGAAAGAAAATCTATGTGTTACATATTTGTTTATTTTTCTTTTTTATTATATAAATAAGGCCGTTAGTTTTCTCGTTTGAATTGATTGATATTGTCATATTGGGGCCTTTTATAACTGACTATGCGATATGGGCTTTGTGCATTGTTGAAGGCTACCTAAAGTTGTTAATTTCTGTGTTATTTTGGTCTATTGTGGACAGTTGTCTCATTGGCAATAATAACACATCTTCTTTTTTATAATAACTAATAATGATTGAAGTTATTCTCGATATATCTCTCACCCGGAGTAAAAGTGATAACAAGAACTGTTTCACTTGTCTCACATGATGTTGGCACTTATCCTTTCGACACTGCTTAAGATAATATATGTGTTGTTTGTATTTTAACTGCAATAAGACAGGATTGTCTTTCTTGTTTTGGGAGTTGTCTTATCGCTGACTGATCTCAAAGGAGAGTCATAATCGGCACTGTGAATACGTTGCATTATAGTGAATGTTTTACAATTGCCAATTTGAATACTGTATAAAACTTTAATATTGATAAATGTGCTATATATTGGCTCTGTATAGAAGCTGATGATGGACCAATCCTTATATAGTACTGTGAAAAAATAAAGGATTGGGCTTTGAAGTTAAACATTTATCAGAGACAGAATCGTGTTAAGTCTTTTATAGCTTGAAACAGAACGCATAGGTATATAGGTATATAGATGATAGTATGTGTTATCTTGGAATAACCAAAGGTTCATATAATAAAAATGCTTTGTTAAATTTTAACACCCCTGACAACATCAAGAAAAAGACTTTCCTTTAATAATTTCGTACTTCCACTGCACAGATCAACACTGGGGTAGCTGATCGTTGTCAAATATATTTGTAGTATGGTTTTGGTCAAGGCAGGTGGAGGCAGGGGTGAGGAGAATTAGGAAAGATTCTCAAGTTATGTAAAGGACGTACAAAAGCAATCTACTAAGGATTGAAGTGACTCTTGATATATATATATCTCTCCCGGAGTAAAGATGATAACAAGAAATGTTTTATTTGTCTAAAATGATGTTGGCTGTCTGTAAACAATCATATAATCAATCTTTGATATATTTTATAGGATCATTTGCAAACGATAAGATGTAGATAGTAGTACTCAAGACATAAGACACAACATAGAAAACTAAACACACCACAAACCGGGGTTGACCTCAGGTGCATAGGGAGGGGAAGCAGATCCATCTCTACATGTGGTACATATAGTGTTGCTGAGGGTATTACAAACCCAGTGTACAATATAATACGGTAAGTTAAATTCATGAAAAGGGAAGGGGATTGCAGACACGACATAAGGAACATATTCCATATCATCTGTGAAATGGTTAGTCCATAAAGGTCAACCAACTATTGCATTCTATTGGTGGCGTCCTTAAAATTTACGTACAACCAACTTCCTTTTCCATCACGAATGTGACCTACCGAATTAGACTATTTACCGGGTTTATATTAACATGAGCGACACGACGGGTGCAACGTGTAGAGCAGGATTTTTTTAACCTTCCGGAGCACCAAAGAACACCCAAGCCTGGTTTGGGTGGGGTTCGTGTTGTTTATTCTTTAGTTTTCTATGTTGTGTTTTGTGTACTATTATTTCTATGTTGGTCATATTTTGTTTAGCCATGGCGTTGTCAGTTTAGATCTATGAGTTTGACTGTCCCTGTGGTATCTGTCACCCCTCTTTCAGATAGTGTGGTATATTTTGTGACGCCTAATCCCACTTTTCTTTCAAGACATATTTTTACGCGTACCGTGTAAATGCGAAATAAGACGGTTTTTGATTCATGCCTAGAACAACGTCATAGAGCTTAAATGTCACAATCAAGATGCCTGATTTAATGGCATAAACAATAATAATGAAGAAACCGACCTCATTTTCTAAGCAAGAACATAGCGGCCTTAATTACAAACATTTTAGGGTTATAAGGTTAACAGTTTATAAGTTAATAACACATACCGCCAAATTTATTTGGTTAAGGTAGATAACTTATATAATATTTCATCGAATCGCCTCGATTCAAATTTAATTTAGCTAAAAATTCAAGAGGATGAAACGAACAATTTAAGAAAAGAATTTGTCCATACTTTTTTTGTTACGAAGGAAATGCACACATTTAATTAACAGTGAATAGGAATATAAGTCTTACATAGAAACGTGTTCGACTTAGTATGGGTGAAGATAAAAAGCACATAAACTGTAAAATAATATATATAAATATCTGAGAGACATATTGTGAAACAAACATTTTACGCGAGAACAAACTTTGACGGAAGAAAATAATAATAATCAAATCAAAAACAACATGTTTTTCCACCAAAAATGGAAAGACCTAATAATCATAACAAATATAATAGGTCTTTCCACAGAAAAGTGAAAAGACCAAATAATAATTATTATGAAAACAAATACAAAAGGTCTTTCCATAGAAGAGTGGAAATACCTAATAAAATTACTAGCAAGACTTTCACTACATTTTAGATTAATTGAATATGTGTATACCGCTACGAAATCAACATAGGTCTCAATGTGAAAACTTGTGAAGTTCAACATTACTCTTGAACCTTCCTTAACTGTTACGTTGTAAATACAGTTATGGTTATTTCAGTAGTTTGATGGATATCGATTTGACGCGAAACTTCCATCTGGTCCATAAAATGTTCCACCACAAGTACCTGTCATAGTAAATAATTCAGATGTGAATTAGTAGAAATCTAGTATCGACGTAAATAGCGGTTGTTCAATCATTATGGACTACTTTTCATCTAATTAAAGTGTGTTTACCAATGGAGTTATCTTTCCATGTTTATAAAAATCATGTTCTTTAAAATATTTAACATGTACAATACTGGACTATTTTTATGTGTAACTGGGAAACCGTTTTCTTTAAAATTAAATTTTGAAAACGAAATGAAATGTGCTTGTTTAAAAAAGATATCTTCTTTAGCATGTGTTAATTAAAGTATGACTGTAATATTGTTTTTCTGACCATGAAGAAATACATCAAAAATGTGGTGCACACTGATTAACCCGCGTAATCTTAATTCCAATAATGAAAAAAAAACTAAGATTACGTCACGGTCACATGACAAAATAATGTTTATGAGCTGATAAACAAAACGACAGCAGCTAATCAGAATACGTGTTACATCCAAAGTTAAATTATTATACGATACAACTAATAAAAAATGTGTTACATACTATTACATGCACAGCATCTGTTATTATTGCAAAAAGGGCCTATGCCTGTATCTTCTTCATTTACACACACCGGTTTACTTAATCCGTTAATATTATTACATAGGGTATACTGACGTGTATCTGAGAATAGATCAGAAAGAAGAAAAACAGAATTACATATAAATTGTAAGCTTCACTAGTTTATAGATTATTGCAAAGAATGATATTGTTACAAATATCTGAATGCACGTTTTTTACTGCTGATCGTATTACTATCTTCAAAAACACATTTAAATCTGCTTTTATTTTATAAATCTGTTAAAACATCTACGTTATTTTAATTTTTTCTAGGAAAACGCTGTTCGCGCAAATTCATTGACCACTTCTGTTAGTCTGAGTTCAATTGTATATACAGTAAAATATGTATTGTCGGCATCCAATTGGTCCGAGACAACAATTAGTTCGTAGTGCATTTCTTTAGAAACATAAGCATGATAAGTGAAAATTAAAAAAAAAAAACACCTGCGCTTGCTCAATTTAATTTTTACAGTGTGTTGTTCTACTTTTTAGACAAATTGTATCAAAATTATAGAAAACTTCATCGGCTCTAACTCAAAATATGGACAATTTTATGTTTAGGGCGTCTCGAAATCTTTTGACAGCTTCCGAAGTGATAATTTTAAACCTGTTTCAGCTGAACAAAATCACCACTTTCCTTAAAAATGTTGGACCCACATTTTTTTACATTCCCCCCCTACTTGCAATTTGAGGCATAAAACATGGAGACATAAATTTGGAAGGGGTGTAAACACATTGGCAAGTAACCCACTGTCAACACTAGGGACTACATTCGTGAACAACGAAAATCTAAGGACAACAATTGTGGTCTCTGAACAATTGACAAAAAAATTAAAACTTCATAATAGACAGATTAACATTATGTTTATTAAACAAATAAATAGATATAGGAAGATGTGGTATCAGTGTCAATGAGACGATTCTCTTTACCAATAACAATTTAGAAAAGTAAACCATTATTATAGCTCAATGTACGGTCTCCAACACAGAGCCTTGCCTCACATCGAACAACAAGTCTTGAATTGTTTGAAATTTTCGGAATTGAAAAGAAATTTTTCTCGATATATTTGGTCAGGTTTTTGTTCTGTGTTACATATTCCATTTTCAATTCTTAATTTTATATTATACATGTAGTTAAATAATGTGTTTTCCGTAGTTTTGCCAAACATCTGAATAATACTTATAGAAACTTGCAATATAATGTATGTTGGAAATTGTAATTCGTTGTTTACACTGTAACACTTACTCTACGAAAATTGGTATTCGTGTTTATCAATAACCTAAAATCAATCAACAGTTACATGTTCATGCAGTTTACATACCATCACAAGGAGTTGGTTGGCAACATCTATAACTGTGGCGACAACATCGACCTGTGTCTTCTTCATCTACAGCACACGTTTGTTTACATTGTCCACCTCCAGCCTTGCATTGACGTTCATCTAGATATAGATATTTTAATCTGATTATTAAAAAAAAACGTGTTCGGACAGAAAAAAAGTGTCATTGTAGTTTTTAGCACTGAGTCGACACCCATGCGTGGTACTTCCTATTTTCAAAAGAGTTTCATTTGCTTATAAATGATTGGTTTTTTCTATAATTGCGCTAATAACTTTTTCATTAGTGTAGAAAGCAGGGTTCCAATTTCTTGTAATTGAAGTTGACCCGAAGCCAATGTTCCTTTTGTTTTATATCTTTTCATTATGTCATATAGTAGATGTGACTGCTGTATCCGTATTTTTTACCTGTTTAACTATTATGTCTTTAAGTTAAGATAAGGGATGTGTAGGGGACTGTCAGTGAAGTAAGAGGTTTAGTTAAGTATAAAACCAGGTTAGATCTGCCATTGTGAATTGTTTCAAATTAGGAATATGACAGTTGGTATCCATTCGTTAAGTGTTTTTGTGTGTTTAATTTTGTCGTTTCCTGAAGGACTTTCCTTTAGGAAGTTGATCCAGTCAACCTTTATTTTCTCGTTTATTCAATGGTCAGTGGTTGTCGATTGTTTATGTGTAACGTAGTTGTTTTTCGTTCATTTTTTAATATAATTAAGGCCGTTAGTTTTCTCGTTTGATTTTTTTTACATTGTCATTTCGGGGTCTTTTATAGCTGACTATGCGGTATGGACTTTGCTCTTTGTTGATGGCCGTATGGTGACCTATAGCTGTTGTTTCTGTGTAATGTTGGCCTCTTGTGGACAGGTGCCTCATTGTCAATCATACCACATCTTCTTTGTTATAATTAATTTTCAGTTTTGCAGCTTTTGTACAATGCGATCAGACAGAAGTAAATTGAATTTTAAGAATATGAACAGGGAATAAATTAGAAAATAATACTCTTTAACTGACTATTTAGAATTGTAAAAATCAAATAAGTCTGAAACTAATTTTTATTAGTTGTTAACAGAAAAAGTTTAAAGTAAACAATATCGTTTGAAATTAGATATTAAAAAGCAAGTTGTCTTTTATATTAAAAACCAGACTTTAATAAACTTGAAATCAATTAAAAAAACCCTTTATTTTACATGCATTAATGTATTAATATATCAAAACCACATAAACAGAATAAAAAAAAATATTACAATAGAAAAATGCGTGCCCCAATTTTACAATATTATTACATCGGTCAAAACAGTCTTACTTTTAGCTTGATGAGTTGTCACTGCTTCAGCACAAACAATGAAAAAGACAAAAACAAATACACATTTCATCTTGGTGTTATGTTGTTCGACTCAGAACATGTGAATGCTTAGTAATGTGTTAACGACAATATATATATAGTGTTGATTGCTTGTTTGTCGTGTAATAAAAGTACATATATATCAACGTAGAATGCTATATTTATATTTGTTGTTTCAATCTGTTGCATATGTAGAGAAAAATGTATTCATTTGTATTCAGACATTATTTGTAAAGTTTAATCAACTTTAAAAGTTGCAATACACTCGATGACACATGCATTAGCACTTTTACAACTTTTAAGATGTTTTCAAAAAGCAAGATTCCTGAATCGACAAACTAGTATTGTACAGTAGTTTCGATTATTTAATAAAATGTATCCTCAACACCTAGGATAGAAAAATTAATGAGAAATACGCAAATATATTTTTAACTTAGATGTTAACAACAATACGTTGATTTGTTTGGATACAAAATCAATTTTATTGCAACTTATTCATTTATTATGTCGTCATCGTCATGTGTTCTACGCCAACATACATTGTTGTCCTAAGGAAGTTCGCTACTCACATTCAAAATAAATAGCTTTTCATAAAACTAGTATATATTGATAGGGGATTCATTATGGTATCAAAAATCACAAACGTCAAATGTGCTTGTTTTCGTGATATCAGCTATTGAAATTTTGACGGGAAAATGTTATCTCTTGAATTTACATAATTTTATCATTGACAAGTTAATGTTCATAAAAACTATTAGAAAATAAATAAGATAGTATAATACATTTACAAATAGCTTATAATTATACATGTAAAAGATTTATAAAAAGACAAATAAAGGTCAATGGGCAATTTTTTGAAGGCATTCGAACGAATAAAATCAGAGGATTTCGAAATTCTGACAAAAACTCCAAAACATGACAAGCGAACATCCTTAGCATGACATTTTCGACTAACTCTAAATATACTTCGATAGGAGAATATCAAAATAAATTCATGAATCATACCTACTCACATCATATATTTGATGAGTAATGCAAGAATTAATAGGCAAGTGCAAAGTTAATAAGTTATTATTAAACATTATGTAAGGTTTTGTAGTTGTAAATTGTATCGAGAAAACTGTTTTAAGCACACATATTGTTTGTGTACTCAAAGAAAAAAAATCGAATGTTCATAAAAACTGGCAACATCAAATGCTTTATATTTGTTTTTGATTGTTGACTGTTTCAGGTTTAATCCACTATTTTAAAAATGCCTGTACCAAGTCAGAAATATGACAGTTGTTGTCCATTCGTTATAAGTATCTTATCATTTGATTTTGCCATTTGATTAGAGACTTTCCCTTTTTTATTTTCCTCGGAGTTCAGAATTTTTGTGATTTAACTTTTATTCAAGTGTCACCCTTTGAACTTAGTACATGGATCAAGCAGTTGGAGTATACAACCATAATCTGTCCATTTGCACTAGTGTTTAGAAACAACATGAAACTCCTGTATTTTAAAATTTGTCAGATATTCGGAATACTTTTGTCTTAGCCATGTAATACTTTTCAAACGTTTCAACCGTCAGCATAGACTTTTCTTAAATCGAATGAAAATGAATAACTCAAGTTTTACAACAAACACATAAATAAATGGAAGACAAGTTGTATCTACTGTTAAATCTTTATATGTTGGCGGGATGATATCGATTTACAAATCCTCTTGTTGCCAAATAATAATATAAAGTGAGCCTTTCTTTTTAAATGATATTTCATGACGTTCTTACTAGGTAATAATTTCGGAAAATGTTACTATCGCAATAAGTACGAAATAATTGATCATAATTAAATTTTCTGTTTCTTCCACGTAACTGAACAATATAATTTAAGATCATTGATTTGGTTAATACAGAGAGCTATATTATATTCATTTCTTATCGTGTTTTGTCATCGCTGCGGCATAAACAACACTAACCTCATTTTTGTATAATTATCTTTGACTCTTGACATGACATTCATCAGTAATGACATTGATAATGTGATTGGAGAATGCGTCAAAGAGACAACAACCCTACCAAAGAGCTCAACCGGTCGAAGACCACCAATGGGTCTTATATACAGCAAGAAAATCACGGCAGTGTATTTCAGCGGGCACCTAAATACAACTGTGTACTAGTTAAATGATAATTGACGTCATATTAAACTCCAAAGTATATATTAAAAAAACTGAAATTAAAAACCGTAGAAGACTTTCAAAGGCTAGAGGCTCCTGAATTTAGAGTGTTGCAAAACATATGACCGAGCAAAACATCTTTTGACAATGAGACATTATTAAAAAAAAAGAACAACAAACAGTAACTGACATGGCAGCTCCAGTTTATCAAATTAATCTGATTAAAATATTATGTCTTCATCGTAGGAATATCAAGCACAATCTCTCCCGTTAAGGATTTAGTAGTATATCATCATAAGATAAACGAGAAGAACATAACCCTTATCATACCAACAGTATCGTAACTATATCCCTTCTCAATGAGTTTGTTTATTTGTTTTGTTAGCTTTTGAAGCGAATGTGGACATTTGCTAATGTCATTATGTAATAAATAATGACAAATATATATATACAACTCGTCTAAACATCAACCCAACAATGTTAGATCTGTAAATTTGCTTTCGCAAATTTTTGGTTCTTCCCTCGCCGGGATTCGAACCCATGCTACTGTGATATTGTGACACCAAATCGCCTGCACTGCAGCCGTCCCGCTAGACCACACGACCACCTGGGCTCTCAAAAAAAGAGCCACCGTTGGGCATGTGTTACCTTTCCACGTCAGTTTTAATCTAGCGGCGTACTACAGTACATGATATATAAGGCATGAAGATATATATATAAATATACTGCTGATAGCGGGTTTGTCGTGTATTTAAGGTATTATGTACCAAGATTTTTCGTTTCAATGTGTTGCTTAGACATGGAAAAACATGTATACATTTGTGTTCAGACATTGATTATTTGTTTTAAAGACTAACAAACTTTACAAGTTGCAATGCACTATACAATGCTATATCAAACATGCATTTGCACTTTTACAACATGAAAACATTTTTTTGATTAGTTGAATATTTGATCAATGCTGTCGTCAATAGATGACTTCAAAAAGATAGTTTCCTCACATTGTAATATTTAAAGTGGTTTATATTGGTTAAAAATATGTATAACCAATGCCTTGGATAGAAAATTAATTAATAACTTATCAATGCAAAATTTTCGTTTTATTGAGGTAAAAAAAAGGCGACAGATACCAGAAAGACAGTCAAACTCATAGATAGGAAATAACGCCATGGCTAAAGAATAAAAAGACAAACAGACAAATAATAGTAAACAAGACACAACATATAAAACTAAAGAATAAACAACACACATCCAACCAAAAACTGGGGGTTATCTCAGGTGATCCTGAAGGATAAGCAGATCCTGCTCCACATATGGCATCCATCGTCTTGCTTATGTAAATACAAACACGGTAAATAGTCTTATTCACAAGGGAAGTGGATTGACAGGTTACAAAACATACAATGATTGTGTTGATTGATTTAAAATCGTTGATTTATTGATTATGTCGTCATCGTAATGTACTCTACCTCAACAAATATATTTAACCATAATCCGTACATTTTCATAAATATTTTGATTACGACATGTACAACCAATGGAACGAATAAAATGCATAGTTATGTTTTCTTCACAAAATATTCATTCACTATATATATATATATAAGAAGATAAAGGATCTGTGCTCCTCTTGTTTTTGAATATTGTCAGATATTCGAAATCCTCTTGAATACATATATCTTGGATGTCTAATTATATTTTTGGTGCCACTTCGAAGCACCGCATTTGGTCTATTTCATGGCAGACAGATTCTATTGGTTAAGGAAGAGCCCGGAGTGCCCGCAGAAAACCACCGACCTTCGAAGGGAAAAACTGGCAATCCTAGTAAATTAAGAATGAAGTCGAATGCACCCGCACGAACGGGGTTTGCACTCACATCCTCAGTGTTGACTGCCTAGTGATTACAGTAGTAATCTTAGACCACTCTGCTACTGAGGCCACTTCTTTGACATTCAAGTCAATCCACTACTGTACACTAAGGTTTTCGATTTCGGTCTAAATCTATATCGCATTAATTGTACTGATGAAACGTTTTTATATAGATATAAGAAAATGTGGTATGAGTGACAATACGACAACTCTCACAATTTTTTAACAAAACCATTATAGGTCAAAGTATGGTCTTTCACACGGAGCCTTGGCTCAAACCTAACAAAACGCAATAAAAGGCCTCAAAATTACTATTGTAAAACCAATCAAACAGGAAACCAACGGTATGATCTATAAACAAAACGAAAAACGAGAAATATTTGTGCAAACAATTTAATTTAGTTTTCTAAATAGTTTTATTTTGTTTTTAGATTAATTTGGAGAATGGACTGAGCAGAATATAATCAGGAGCTTTTTTATTGGTTTATATGCAGAAGAAAAATGACTATGAGGGACAAGATCGACAGAATAAAAAGTAAAATCACAAAGATACTGAACTCCGAGGAAAATTCAATCGGAAAATCCCTTATCACATGACAAAACACATCAAAATAATTGACAACAACTGTCATGTTCCTGACTTGGTACAGGCAATTTCAAATGTAGAAAATGGTGAATTGATTTAAAATAAGGAATGATTCAAAAAAATGTAATACAAAATACTGTGGATTTACTATTATTTGTAGAATACTGATTTATCTGGATTTTGTGAGTGGAAGTAATTTACGTACGTGACAAATTGAAACGTTCAACGAAGTATTATTTTTGCACGAAAAGTTGTTACAATAGAAAAAAAATGAATGCACAATTATTTACTTTCTTTGATTGTATGGTTTTCATACAGCATAAAAAAATCCACTTCCCTTTTCACCACGAATGTGACCTGCCAAATTGGACTAATAACCGGGTTTGTGGTAGCATGAACAACACGACGGGTGCAACATGTGGGGCAGTATCTGCTTACTCTTCCAGAGCATATGATATCACCCCCAGTTTTTGGTGGGGTTCGTGTTACTTAGTCTTTAGTTTTCTTGGTACTATTATTTGTTTGTATTTTTTTAGAAATGCCGTTGTCAATTTATTTCGACTTTTTTTACAGTCCCTATGGTATCTTTCGCCCCTCTTTTAATAATAAATCGTGTTCATTGATTGACATTAACATGATTAATATATTGTTTAATATTCATACAATGTTATAAAAAATATTTTTCATTAGGTTACAATAAGTTATTTGCCTCTTTTTAACATACGTCAATAGTGATAATTTTAAAAGCATATTCACCATATTCCTGTATTGATGATCAATGTTTGCTATGTTTTATTATTCAATTTGTATCTGTGCTTGTTATGCCATCTTCGCCACTTGGTACCTTTTCTGATTTTGATTTACCATTTAATATAGACCATAAACCTAATAATTACAGTAAAAGAAGGACGAAAGATAGCAGATGGATAGTCAAACTCTTAGACTGAAAATAAATGAACAATAACATGGCTAAAAATGAAAAGACAAACAGACAAATAATAGTACAGAAGACACAACATAGAAAACTAAAGACTAAGCAACACGAATCCCACAAAAACTGAGGGTGATCCCAGGTGCTCCGGAAGGATAAATGTTGAAAGCATACTTTTAGTAAGGAGTTATTTATTAAAGTAAACAAGAGAAAGCAAACCAGTCATATTTAATATCTTAAAAAGTAACACAACAGACATTCTTTCTCACTTTACAATTATGGTTCTATTCAAAATCAAAATTAACTTTTAAGAAGGGTGTAACTCCAAAATAAGAGCTTAGAGTCAATTCAAGTTTTTCTCTATCAAATATAATGAATTTCCAATAAGAATTATCCACTTAAGTAGTTGATTGACTGCGTTTGCTTAACGATGCACATGTTTTATGTATATTATCACAAACATCAACAGAATAATCACGCAAAATAGCTTGCTCATTGTTGTCCTTTTGTCTTTACAGAGCATAAGATTAAGACAACTAAAGGTTACCGATGTTCAAAACACACACATGAATCCGATAACATTGGCGATTGTTTCATTTAAAAATATCCGGGTGTGTGTTCGGGGTGCATAAAACTTCTTAACTTAGTTGCTTTTAAGATTTGCCACTGCACTACTCTGTTTAAATAAATTTATTTTCTACCAAATATTAGAAACATGAAAATAAGAATAGAAACTGTTCTTACACTCCTTACCTTGAAAAGCTACAACTTCATTTTTAAAAACATTTAGTCCTAAATAGTATGAACAATATATAAATCTAAACCTACAGTGATTTTGACGAAGCACATACGTAGGTGCCAATTCCGACCCACACTTACCTCGAAAACTCTGTCCAAAGGTCATTGTCCTCTTTGCACATTATCTTCTTTTAAGAGGACTCCTTTTCTTTGGTGACCTGGACTCTTCCTCTTCCTAGCTGCAAACCTCTTTTTTTGTTGGTTTTGTTTTTAGCTGCGGTCTTCTTGATATATCTTAATGTATCTCCTCCTTATATTAAAGTGATACTTTTTATAATGATGGAATATGGTATTGACTGCGAAACATATAATTCATAAACGACACCATTTAATAAAGATATAAATCAGATATCAAGATCACAAGACGTAACGTTTAGTATGTGCTTGTCGGATAGAACATGTTCGATAACACAATCATACTTTACGAACTGCAATACGCGGGAAGGTTAATACTGTAGTTTCAAAAAATGAGAAAATGATACTCAAATTTCAAAATTTAAATAAATAAAGACTTATTCTCATTTGTTCTAACTCTGTTTTTACACTGTATCATAGATCTTGTTTTTTCGTTCATTGAGTGTTTATTTGAGTCACTTGATTTTTTATTAAGTCATTCCAATTGATATTTTTGAATGTGTATTTTCATTTGTTGATGTTATACTACTGTTTCAGAAAAGGCAGAATGTTTGGTTCTAATAAAACATTTAATCCCGCTGCGATTGTTTACACCTGTCCTATTTCGCAGGTACGTTAATGCTGCAGTTTCAAAATAATGAGAACATGATACTCAAATTTCTAAATTTTATAAAAAAAAAGACTCTTCCTTATTTGTTTTAGTTAGATATCGGAAGATGTGGTGTGAGTGCCAATGAGACAACTCTTCATCCAAATTACAATTTATAAAAGTAAACCATTATAGGTCAATGTACGGACTTCATCTCGGAGCCTTGGCTCACACCAAACAACAAGCGCCCCAAAATTACTAGTGTAAAACCATTCAAACGGGAAAACCAACGGTCTAATCTGTATAAAAAACTAGAAACGAGAAACACGTATATATTACATAAACAAACGACAACTACATGTACTGTAACTCTGTATTTTCATTTGCTTATAGATCTTACTTATTCGTTCATTGTGTGTTTATTTGAGGCACTTGTTTCTTTATTAAGTTATTCCAATTGATATGTTTTAATGTGTATTCTAACATGACGTCCTTCAAACGCTTTGAGTACACACCCGTGGTAAAATATGAATATATTTCATGGGCTGTTCCCATTGTACCCCCACGTCATATGTTTTTTAATGAATGAGCGACTCGACGTCATAGAACAATGACGTCAGAATATAAGCAATTTACGGGAAAATCATCACAAGGAAACGTTAACAAATGATGCTAAAATGAGTTATATTAGCCGTTTTTGTATACATATGAGACATATAAGTACAATAATAATTAGATTAATCTAAAATTATCTAAATATGTTATTATAAATAGTTTAAGCATCATCATTTATTCAGTTTGCTCCGTTATTTTACGTCAATTTAATAGTGCGTTTATACATTGGAACGGCAAATAATGCCATCACCTAGAGCGCTTCGATCCAAAATAATTGCCGTATTTGTCCTATTAGAATCGAAATAATTCATGGGGGCTTGAATATATCTAGATTTTACCACGGCTTGTCCCTTTATGCCGATATTTTACCCCTCGCTATCGCTCAGGGTAAAATATTTGTCATAAAGGGCCAACCCGTGGTAAAATCACGATATATTCAAGCCCCCATGAATTATTTCTTAATTTTTATGTGTTGGTGTTATACGTCTACTGTTTCAGAATAGCAGAATGTTTGTTACTATTAAAACATTTAATCCCGTTGCAATTGTTTACACCTGTCCTATGTCAGGAATCTGTTGGTTAGTGGTTGTCGTCTGTTTATGTGGTTCATAAGTGTTTCTCTTTTTTTTATATATAGATTATACCGTTTGTTTTCCCGTTTGAACGATTTACATTAGTTATTTCTGCGGCTCTTTACAGCTTGCTGTTCAGTGTGTGTCTAGGCTCCGTGTTGAAGAACGTACATTGACCTATAATGGTTTACTTTTATAAATTGTGACTTGGAGGCACTCATACCACATCTTTATATATATATTGCTTAACACATTATTGGTTTAATTTGCTATATTTTTTTAGTTTTGTTAGTATGTTGACAAAATAAACTTTCGTTTTTCCAAAATTACATTTTCAAATTATCATCTTGTTATCACATGACACTCAAAATCTATCGATAATCGTGAAAAAAGAAAACTCGAAAGAACTAGCGTTTATACAGTGTTGTTTTTCAAGTATTTTTATGTGTATAGCATAAGTACCAAAGTAATATAAAACTTCTACTTGTCTCTTTGAATATAAAGATTACGTAACTTATTTCTTTCTTCAATATATTCATCATATTTAAAATAAAAACATATGTTTTAACATGTATACATACAATATATGTACATTGTCGGGAAAAAAAATGTATTTGTATGAGCTTCAGAAATAGGACAAAAAGCTAGGCTTGTTTCGCCATGTTCGCAGCGAGTACAAAAACATTTTATATTTTCCGACAAAGTACATTATATATTGCTTTTATCCTGAAATGTACTCCCAACACTTGAAAGCTTTAGTTATTAAAATCTAAATTTTCAAAGAAATCAACATAGTGTAAACGTTTCGCAAACCTCGAACATGTCGAAGAGGGCACCAAAATTAGCTGGTACGGAAACAGAAATATCCATATTACCGCTTGCTCAACATGTCAGGAGAGTCTATCTGTACAAGTACAAATAAATCAAAAATTTATTTGTATAAATAAAGGCAACAGTAGTATAAAAGTAAATCGATTGAGAAAAAATAAATCCGGGTTACAAACTAAAACTGATGGAAACGCATTAAATATAACTACGACACAACAGAAACAAAACATGAAAATGTAACACACACAGAAACCAACTATAATATAACAATGACCATTTTCCTGAATTGGTACAGGACATTTTAAGAAAAAAAATGGTGGGTTGAACCTGGTCGTGTGGCATGCCAAACATCCCGGTTCTATGGCAATGTTGATATAACATTAAAATGACACCATTACATGACAGGACTACAATACAAACAAATCGGAGAACATAAAGGACAAAGACACACACAAATAATAGCTAACAAAAGGTACCCGATTAAAAATTTAATACGCCAGACGTGCGTTTCGTCCACATAAGACTAACCATTGATGCTCAGATGAAAAAAAGTTCAAAATCCAAATCAAGTACGTATACAAAATTGAGGAGCACTGAGGACCGTAAGTTCCAAAGGGTTGTGACTAATACGGCTATGGTTTCCAGGCTGAGATAAGAACGTCCTTGTTATTTAGAATAATTGTATACCTGTTATTTGTACTATACAAGGCTGCTTGCAGGATAAAAAAAAATAGATAGTGATCTCATTACAATCACTTATGATGTACAATACGTGTGGGACTATTAAATCAAGTTATACCAAATATGATGGTCCCAGAGTTAGGCAAATGACAACGTTAAGTCATATTTCCTGCAACCCTAAGAAAAATTCACACCTACCCTACACATTCAATGAACACTCTGTGTCAAAAAGTTAGTCTTTCAACAACTTTTATAGTTTATTCATTTTTTCATCTTTCAACGAGTTTCAGTTTTAGATCTCTGAATTTTCCCTTCGAATGCCTTTAGTCCTATGTGACTACTCACTGATGTCTACCATAGCTGTATTTGGCAAAACATTTAGGAATTGTTGTCCCCAATGCTCCCCAACTTCGTACTTTATTTGACCTGTTTAACTGTTTTGGATTCGAGCGTCACTGATGAAACTTATTTAGACAAAACGCTCGTCTGGCGTAAACATAAAATTTCAATCCTGGTATATATGATGAGCTTATTTATACCACCTGACCTCAGGTAACTCGTTCATGAAATGCATCGCACTTCTGCGTCCCCATCGCACCGAGTCCTACATATAAAATATATAATATAATTAAGCGCATCATTTATCAATGTTGGTAGCTTAAACAAAAGAATTCTTAATATTCTACCTTTTCATTCATATTGTTGAAGATTTAAAATAAGTAGTCTAGTATGGTCAAAACAGTACTGTTCATTCGATTTGTTGCGTTTTTTATATTATGAAAGGAGATAGATCAGCCCTTATACGGATAAATTGGCATGTGCAATACTAGTGACGTTCCACTGTCTATATAAATCAAGAATAAATATTGCTTTTCGAATAGGGCAAATACGAAAATTCACTTCCGGTTTTAATTTTCTCACTCCTTAATTAACTTTGGACGTTTTATTTTGCCTGAATAACATTTCAAGTATACTTTTCTTTTAAATTCAAAATCTTCGAATCAAAATGTCTTGAAGATCTTGAAACGGAAATATTTCACAGCCTTTTTTAGAACGACTTCTGACTATTGACATTGTTTTATATCCGTTTATCAATCATGAGAACGCAGACGATCCAAGAGTTTTCATTAGGTAAACTGTCAGATTTATGAGTCCTAGCTACTTTATATTTGCTAGATAAAATTAGCCATAGTAGCAAAACTATTGGGTAATTGGAAGAGAAATTAGATCTGACAATGTTGACAAAACAAATCCATGGACGTGGAAATGCGAAACTCAAAAGACGACAGGGGCAAGTTTCTATAAAATCAATTAATAAATGTGTTATGAACTGGCTGTTTATACATTAGCCCTGTTTTAGTCTAGGGTAATCTCGAATATATAACAAGGCCAATAAAGAAACATTCAATTAATAACACGATAGATTATTAATATCGTTGTTGAGAATAAACAAAATAATCATCTTTCGCTGCATGCATGTGTTAATAAAATATAATACTAATATAACACATTTTTGTTTCTCACAAATATAACCGCCATAGTAACCTTCCTAATCGCACTCAATATAATAAGGCTGGTATCTGTTATTGGCATATAAAAGCAGGCAATCCTCTTCATCTTTAGCAAAGGCAAAGTATGTGATCGGTGTGGCTTTACCATGTTTTGTCCAACGCCAATCACTTCCTCAAAGGCAAAGTATGTCATCGGTGTGGATTACCATGTTTAATCCACCGCCAATCACTTCCGCAAAGGTAAAGAATGTCATCGGTGTGGCTTTATCATGTTTTATCCAGCGCCAATCACTTCCGCAAATGCTAAGTTTTTTATCGGTGTGGCTTTACCATGTTTTATCAAGCGTCAATCACTTCCTCAAAGGCAAAGTCTGTCATCGGTGTGGCTTTACTATGTTAATCCACCGCCAATTACTTCCGAAAAGGCAAAGCATGTCATCGTTGTGGCATCACTGTGTTTTATCTAGTGCCAATCACTTCCGCAAAGGCAAAGAATGTCATCGGTGTGGCTTTATCATGTTTTATCCAGTGTCAATCACTTCCGCAAATGCAAAGTCTGTCATCGGTGTGGCTTTACCATGTTTTATCCAGCGCCAGTCACTTCCGCAAAGGCAAAGTCTGTCATCGGTGTGGCTTTTAATATGCTTATCCACCGCCAATCACTTCCGCAAAGGCAAAGTATGTCATCGGTGTGGCTTTACCATGTTTTATCCAGCGCCAATCACTTCCGCAAAGGCAAAGTATGTCATCGGTGTGGCTTTATCATGTTTTATCCACCGCCAATCACTTCCGCAAAGGCAAAGTATGTCATCGGTGTTGATTACCATGTTTAATCCACCGCCAATCACTTCCGCAAAGGTAAAGAATGTCATCGGTGTGGCTTTATCATGTTTTATCCACCGCCAATCACTTCCTCAAAGGCACAGTATGTTTTCGGTGTAGCTTTCTCATGTTTTATCCACCGCCAATCACTTCCGCAAAGGCAAAGTATGTCATCGGTGTGGCTTTCTCGTGTTTTATCCACCGCCAATCACTTTTTCAAAGGCACAGTATGTCTTCAGTGTTGCTTTATCATGTTTTATCCACCACCAATCACTTTCTCAAAGGCACAGTATGTCTTCAGTTTTGCTTTATGATGTTTTATCCACCACCAATCACTTTCTCAAAGGCACAGTATGTCATCGGTGTTGCTTTATCAGGTGTTATCCACCGCTAATCACTTCATTAAAGGCAAAGTATGTCTTCGGTGTGACTTAACCATGTTTTATCCAGCCAGAATCTCCGTTTTGACGATATCTATTGATGTTCAGTCCTCCAACATAGTAGCGATAACCTTGACGAAATAGAGATCATCATAATTATCATCGTCGCTGTGTTCAACAACCACTTTTTCTTAAATTGTCCAGTACATATCGGTATACTACTGTTGCCTTTATTTAGAACAGGAGTTGAAACCTTAGTTTCTTAATCATTTCAAAATTGAAAATCTTCGTTAGTTCTATTCACATATGAAAATTTATTGGTTTCATAATATAAAAGTTGAGCCAATTCAATGAGTATAGCAATGCGGATAGACTGAACATAATCCCGCAGTGTAAACTTTCATTCAATCGTATTCTTTCCTTTTTGAATTTGTCAATATAACCATCTAGTTCTTTTGTTATAATTTAAATTGGGATGTAATGTGTCTTCTGATTGGCTGACGTGTTTTTGCGTATCAGCTCATAGACATAATGTTGTCATGTGACCGTGACGTCATCAACGTGTGTTCATTGTTTACTCCGGTTTAAAATGGAATTTATAATTAAATTATAAGAAATGACTGTAATATTTTTTCTATCTATTCGAAATAACATAAAACATTGTTCCATTTTAAAATAACCCGCAGATGTTTTAACTTTTGATTTAATCTCAATCAGGTTTTCATGAATGGTGACACGTATTGTATGCATTGTTTTAATTGGTTTATGTGTCGTTTAATTGGTTCTATGCAAAGTTCAATGATGATAGATGTATAGATAAATAGATAGATAGATAGATATATACTTTATTCTCTAAAAACATACAACTACAAAAGTTGAGGTAAACAAATGCAGTACAATATTATAAAATGAAGTACAAGAATTATATAAAATATAAGAGACTTGGGTTAGCTCATTGGATTAACTTTTTTTTGTGTTTTCTCATCGTTTAAGCCTTTCTAGTCTTCTGGTACATTTTGAACAAAGGGATCGCCATATTACCGGTAGTTGTCTTTGTGATTGGTCCCCCAATAAACTCGATTACATGGATCGACTCTTTGTGTTTGAGTCGATTTTTGTTTGCCAGTTGCTATTACATCGGCTCTGGCATAAACACCTCTATTGATATATTTTGCCCGGCTAAATAGAGATTGATATGGAGTTTTTCCATCAAATTTTTTTCGCTCTTATTTCAAATTAGTCAGCATATTTTTTTCTATTATATCAAAATTGATATGTTGAAAAACATATCCATAAATTTTAAGATTAAAAGATATTTAAGAATGTTCGCTACTCTATTTCAAAATAGTTAAAACTTTTTAAAAGACCATAAAACCATGATAGTCTATAAATAAAGAAATTAAAACAGTAAAAAAGAAAAGCGGGTCTGTGTGCTCGTTTTCGAGATACAAGTTATTGAAATATTCACGGGAAATAATTATCTCTATACTTTTCATAAATTTAACATAAACCCTTTTTTCTTTAGAAAAACGATAAAAAAAAATAACAAGACTTTATAATATATTTTAACCTATACTGAACGGCTTTAGAAACGCAACACTCATTTTGTTGATTTGTTTTTACCAAATCTTGTTTGATTTTCTTACAACTACTTTGCATGCTTATCATACTTCTTTCTCCGTAGAAAAAATCAAAATCTGACTTACCTGTGGTTATTGAACATACCGAATTTTTGAAGTCGCACGAATTTCTTAAAGCGAAATTTTGGACCCATGAAAGATTGTTTCAATTGTTTTGCTTTTTGAAACAGTTCTTTCAATCCTTTGCCTCACTTAAACCAGTTTAAAAATGTTGCATCTTCATTTTGCCAAGACTGAGAAACAAAAAACTGAATTACCCATTAAGAATACTGCAAACGTTAAAACATAAACATGCTGCAACCATACTGTATGACTTCAGAGACTCGTCTTAATGTCTTTCCGACAACGATACAAGTAGACAAGATGTGTTGCTGACCATCAATGAACAGATTTAACGTTTAGCGACAATGAAACGTCAACAAAATTTGATTACGCAACGTCATTTGCCAGACATGTTTACGGCTGCAGCGTCAACTGCTAATCAAATTGCAGAGTGCCATTGAGTACAGATTCATGCCATAAATGTTTCCAATCAACTGAATTGCCAAAGAGTTGACTGGAGGAAAACCGTAAAAGCCACTAAGTTCCAACCGCATAATTGCCAAAACCAATTAATGGGTTGAACAAATGCAAAACCAGAAGCTGTAAAACAGAACCCAAAACATGTCAGACAGAATTTGTTGACCTTTCTGACAATTATTTTGGCGTTTGTAACATGCAGTTATCGCTTTTGACGGGGACACATTCATTAAAAAATAACACAAAAAATAATCTAGTGTTGCGTTTCTCAAGTCGGTCAGTATATGATTGATCAAATAAATGAAAGAAAAGCAGTGTTTGATGAGCAATTTTTTAATGGCACTACATGGGTAAAACCAATGTATGGCAAAAATTTCAAAACATTTTTTAAAAAGATATAATACTTCAGTTAATTAGTATTCTTACTATAAATTGATATAAAAATGTATCCCATAATTTTGTGAAATTCAAAATAATTGAACATGTTTTTACAAGTGTTTCAATGTTGTTTTTTACATACTACTGTTGGTCCGTTTTTTGTGTCAAGTTTTGATAATATTAGTTTCGCTCCTGCTTGTCATCGAATATATCAGTACATTCTTATTCATATTTCGCCTTCGGTCTCAAGTAATGAATTAGCTTTACTTCTCTATGAGGGGTGAAGCTTACATATAATATCTCTGTTTAAAGAAACAAACTATATAACCACCTATAGCTGGCCAGTGACCTTGACCCTAGTATATAAGCACCTGTTCCATAATAACTTGTCATTATTTTTCTAGAGGGTTGAAGTGAACACTTCACATAAGTTCTTTTTAGTTATTTTATTTTTATCTTAAATTTGGCAGAAAGTTATTAAAGTTACATTAACTTGTCTACGATGTACGACAAGTTCTAATGTTATTTTGTTATTTACAAATAATAATTCCTCAATTGTCTACGATGTATGACAATTGTTGATGGAAATGAATTTAAAAATTTCTTGTCTACGATGTATGACAAGTGTTCATGGAAATTAATTAAATATTTTATTGTCTACGATGTATGACAATTTTATATATTCATTAAGTTTTTGCCTAATAGCACATTTGTTACTTAATTCATACTCCTGTTTGTTAAACAGGTAGATATTTAAAAGTATTTCTATTCATCTGAAGGTCGTGAGTACTTTTCACAATTTACACGTGTTTTACCTGCACAGGTACACATTTTTGTATTACAATGGCTGAATTTGTTTATGCAAATGTATTGTTTTTGCAAGATGTTTAGAATGATGTTTACACTTACAAGGGTGATGGTTATGATTTTCATCACCTCTGGAATGTTTTAGAAATTAAAGATGATAAATTTAATAGGAATACAAGAGGTATTTTGAATAAATCCTCTTCTTAAACAGTTATAAAACCTAGTAGTTTTATAATAGATCATAATGGCATGGCAATTGGAAATAATTGACAAAGCAACAGAACCTGTAAAAAGTAAGTTTTAAAATCTAGTGTTACTTGTATAACTTCAAAATCTACTTGATTTGTGATTGTTTCTAACGAAAGTGCTGTTGAGATTTAGATAGGCATGTATATTGATACATTTACTATTTATTATTAATGTATTAAAGAACCTGTATGAATCATGAGGTTTGAGACAGTTTCACTGCCTTCAACTCTAGCAGAGTTTGTAGAGAAACCTGCTGCTATATTTGAATTTTTGCCATTAGAGGCTTACTTTAATGAAGATTTAGTTCTAAATTTTGATCTTATCTACTGAATTGATACGGTGTATGTACCTCCTTTTGGGAGTATGTGCCATGGCTGATGATAGTCCAGCCGGAGTTGAATTTGATACGTCTTTTGATCCTGCATTAAGGTCTTTTGATCCTGCATTAAGGTTTTCAGAAGCCTTTAAGGCTTCTTTTAGTGAGATTAATGGTCCATTATCTCATCCTGTTTGTTGAACAGTTTAATCATGATTTTGATAAAATCAGGAATATATAAAGTTCTTAGAGGAAATACTATCACACTGAGAACTGTGACAATCCTAGTGTGTCTAGGATAATTAAAAAATCGAAATGGCAATGCCTAGACAGGCCCACTCTGTGGTTTCAAAGATGCAGGAAACCCAGAGATACTTTATTAAGGGGTTGATCATCACCCCTATTGTTGAGTTTGCTATTTCTTGTTGTAGGAATGAGCCATTGGATCTTGATAATACAAGGATTTTATTGTAAAATTATATTTGTTTGTTTTACCATGGTTTTCTGGTTAAACCCATAGGAGATGCTCAGAAATATTTAGATGATAAAACTTATTTGTAATTCTGTTGTGATAGTTGCTTTATCACATTTCTAGTTATGATTGCAAAAAGCAAACTTAGTGTTTATACAAAGATTCTTAGCAAATTATAGATTCCTTGGAAGAGGTTCCAGGTCTAGCAATTAATTTACTACCAGCTGTTATGGGAAAGGCAATATCAGTTTTTTAACTGCAGAGGCTCTGTTGGTCAACAGGGCGACTATACTACATGTAGTAGGCAATTCCCTTCATTGAGAGGGAGACGTTTCCAAAAAGGGAACAGAGAATCTCAAAGAGGTCACATTTCTCAACCAGTTGCTATATATACAGTAGATAACTTAAATATTATGATTTGGAAAATGTTACTAATGATCTATTGATATTAGATTTATTAAGAAATGGTTATAAAATTATTTTTAATGATGTACCACAAGGTTATCCTTTTTGAATTAAATACATTTCACCTTTCATAAGGATGAATTAATTTCAGAAGTCCAAAAATTGATAGCTAAGAGAGCTATTTAAAAGGTTGATCGATCAATGGAAAATCAGTTTATTTCCTATATTTTCTTGGTTCCTAAGAAAGATTGGTCTTCAAGGCCTGTATCTATTTGAAAAATTAAAACAAACTAAGTTTGTGGCTTATCAGCATTTGGAGCAGGACCATTTATCTTTTGTTTAGATGTAATTCTTTAGAATAATTATCTATATATATATATATATATATATATATAGATAGAGCTAACATCTATAGATCTCACAGATGCATATTTAAGTATCATTTATGTTTATATCACAATTTCCTGATTTATGTGGAAAAGACATTGATATGATATTTATGTTTTTTTGTTTTGGATTGGCTTCTGCATCAAGAGTTTTTACTAAGGTTTTAAAACCTGTCTATGTATTTATGAAATAATGTCACTTGAAGTATATACATGCTATAGTTTATACATTGATGATTATTTTATTATGGATCAGAGTTTAGATGATTGTATTGTGAATACAGAAGAAGTGGTGCAAATGCTTGATAAGCTGTGCTTCAGAAAAATTTTGAGAAGTTGGTACTCATTCCTTGGAAGCACATTGTTTTCCTTTGTCTCATTATTGATACTGAGCTATTTAAGTTTTTTCTGACAGATGAGAAATGGTAAAATTATCTCCCTTGGGAAATTCTTTTTAAATAGAATTGTGTAACGGTATTATAGATGTTTTACATCATTTATTGGTCTTTTGATGAATGCTTTTAATGCAGTATCTGTGGCATGCATGGGAATGTTACATTGCAGAAACATGGCGAGAAATAATGTTGAAACACTGTATAGTTGTTACAGTGTTTATTATCATCAATAGGTGAAATTTTTTAACAATTTAAAATCAGAAATTAAAAATTTGATTTATAGACCCATCCAAATAAGTTTTTGGGTTGTACCAGATTCCTCTGACATAAGGATTTGGGATCCAAATTTGAAGAAAATGTTTCTGTTGGTAGACGGAGCTTCTTTAAGAGTATGCACTCATTTCATATAGATTTCATAGTATTGTTGGCTATAATATTCTTCTGGAGAAAAAGTTTTAGTCACAGAGAGTTATACAATCAGAAGATACAATTTCAGTAGCTTTTATTATGCAATAGGAGGTGTAACCTCTTTGTCACTTAACATGCTTACTACAAATATTTCATTATTTGGGCTTGGTGTTCAAGAAAGAACATTTTTATCACAGCTCTTTATATTCCTGGTAAGAAAATTTTTGATGCTTATCATATGTCTAAAAAATTTAAAGATTCAAAAGGATGTCAATTGAAAGAAGATATATTTGTTTTGTTGTTATTACGTTTTCATTTTCAATCTGTAGATAATTACTTCGTTGTCTTTTGACCAACAAGCTCCTTTCAGAGATGTTTTTATTTTCATGATCAGAATAATGACCTTATATTTTCCCATCTTTTTCATTGTTGGGGATATTTATAAAGAAAATTATTAGTGATAAAGTTCAGAAGGCTCTTTTGATTATCCTTTTTGGCTTGCTCAGAGTTGGTTTTCTTTGCTAAGACCAATTTTAATTTATTTGCCAGTTAAACTGTTAAGCATAAAAATTAGTAACAATGTTACATACTGAAGATAATGTCTTTCCGTCAGGAAGAGACTTAATTTAACTGTATATTGTAAAAAATTAAAGAACACCTGAAGGGTTGATTGTGCAGTAGGGTAAAAACGTGTGTATTATACTCAGAAATCACTTTAATATAAACAGGAGATTTCAGAATCATTTGTAAAATATATTTACACTTCATCTTGGAGACCATGCATCTATAATCAAGCATTATCAATATTTTTTTGAGAAATTTCATTATTTGGTGTGTTCAATTAGAGAACCAATTCCTTATCACCATCTAAAAAGGATGTTAGTCACGGATTATTGAAATTTTTGTAAAACACAAGCTTTTCATATTCAGCATGTTTAATGTGAATTTTTCTTGGTCTATGTTGAAACAGACTTTATCCTTTAAGAAATAGATTTTACTGAATTTGTTTGTTTACTACATGTATTTGTGGAAGGTTGCTTAAACCTGAATCTGCAATTGAAGAGTTAGATACTCTTTCACTTGGGAGATGAATTTAGCGCTATCTTTTTTAAGTTCTTAATATTCATTGGAGTATTTAACATTGAAACTGTCTTTTATACTTGTGTCTTTATTTGCCTTGACTACATCTGCCTTGAAGTACTATCTTTATCAGCTGTAGATTTACATTCTATGTCTTTCATTCAGAGACATGGCACTTTATTTTTTCATATACATGAGTTTTTGAAAAATACTAGATCTGTTAGTTAGTTTACCTAATGAGGTGATCAAAGGTTTTGATAAACCAAAACTTTGTGTTGATTAAGACAATGATTTATCATGTTTTGTGTACAAAATAGGTGAGAGAATTCATCTAAGTCTTTTCGTAAAGTTTAGATAGTTAGAGAGAGTTCTAATTTTATCCGAGGTTTTAAGGTTAACTCATTTAGAGGAACCTGACTTCATAAGTGCATTTAGCTTCAGGATGTTCTATTAAGGACATTATGGCAACAGTTTTGTCTGGACATATGGTAAAACTTTTTACAAGTTCTATAACAGGAAAGTAAATAATATCAGTACTAAAACACTTTTCTTCAGTTGTAGTTACTGGATGATCTTGTGATTTTTATCCTTTATTAAATGTTGGCATTTATATAAAAATTGTTTTTAGTTTGTGTCTACACTTTAAACAAGCTAATTCATTACTTGAGACCGAAGGCGAAATATGAATAAGAATGTTCCTTCATCCAAGCATATCTTGGATGTGCAGGATGAAGGTCATTCTTAGAATATGAGCCTGAGGCTCGAAAGTAATTAATTCCCACCCTAGGGATTATCAGTCAGACCCACCCTTTTCCACTGGGTTTTATATTTGGTCGACACAAACTTGCTTTAAATTATGACAAGTTATTATGGAACAGGTGCTTATATACTAGGGTCAAGGTCACTGGCCAGCTATAGGTGGTTATATAGTTTGTTTCTTTAAACAGAGATATTATATGTAAGCTTCACCCCTCATAGAGAAGTAAAGCTAATTCATTACTTTCGAGCCTCAGGCTCATATTCTAAGAATGACCTTCATCCTGCACATCCAAGATATGCTTGGATGAAGGAACATTATTTGTCATATAACAGATCGTTTTTAAAAGTTTTGTGAGGTGCTCCGTTTTTATAACTTTTGAAGCACGTTTCACGGTTGCACGTAGTTGGTTTTTTTTCAAAGTGATCCTGCGTTATTTCTTTATAGATGTGAAACATAGTGTTTATTTAAAGTTTTTTTGACAACAAAGTGCAGACCTCCATATTCAAAGGTAAATTTTGAATACGATCGGTAAAATACGAAACCTCTTTATAGATCGCTATTTTGCCGAAGCAATATATAATTGCAAATTTTTTTTTTATTACCTTGTGAGTTTCATTAGGCTGACAGTGCAAGACTCTCTTGTATAGTCAAGGTCGTAGAAACTGCCATCATCATGTTAACAGGTTGATTCTTATTCAAGAGATAACGAGAAGATCTTGATCAAATTCGATACTTCATATATTTTCCGGTACCATTACGCACTGTTTAACCGATACCTGTCTTAATCTGAAGATACTAGTATAGCCATTTGATCTGTTAAAGTAAAAATTGTTCCATATTCCCGATTAAGATCAATAACTGATTGTTGATTCCTAAATTGAGTAATGCATGCATATCAGGAGACGCGTAAACTCTTGATCTATAAAGTCCTACTCTTCTTTTGTTATTAAAGTTCTTACCTCTGGTTATTTTGATTTGATAAGTATCGACTTGATGGCTTGTGGTCTTCTAAAATGTTCCACATATAGGACACCAGCAGTTAAGATGTTTAGTTTTTTTTTTATTTAGGAAGGTTCCTACACATAGTCATTGTAAATTATACATGCAACAACAGTTAGTAGGAACGATATACGCAAAAATGTTATAATAATGAAAGCAAACAATTACATAAATAAAGTTAATGCACAATCATAGCGGAAATAAAATGTTTCTGCACGTCCTTGACAATACTTTCATTCTACTTAATTTTAAACCAAAACGCATTTGGGAATTATTCAGTCATTCTAATAACATATATACATTTGTGTCACTTCAACTATTAGATTGTCTCCCACTATTTACATGTTTTCATCACAATTTTCTGTTATCTTTTGGAGTTCAATCTTTTTGTTTACATCTTTGTCAACATATAAAGAGATTTGTTCAATTTCTTGACAACGTAGACACATTTTTGTCATATTGAACAATTACTGGTGATTAAAATACTTATTCCATTTACTGGTGAAACCTCTTTGCTTCTGCAATCTCTAAACCTTCTCTAGTAGCTGGTGAATTATCAAGACACCTAATAGCCTGAAAGTAAAAAGATTGTTTAACTGATTTTCAGCATGATGATATACAATGAAAAAACATATTTTATACTTTTATAAAATTTATATGAAATAATTGTTTGAGCATGCAATAATTTATGGTTGTTCATTTAGCAAAACAAACAATAGGTCTGCATTTATTCAAGAACATTTTACTTCATAAAATGATATGGGACAATCAAACTTTTCATGTAGGACAAACAAAACTCTAAAATTTCAAAAAGTGGGACAATCGGGAATAATCAACAAATCCACACTTTGCATCAGTAACCGAAATTGAGAAAGAATACCTAGAAAACTTTAAAAAAGATAATATATAGTTAATATGGAACTTTAGACCAGAAAAGGTTAAACTATTGTAATATGTAAAAATAGCTATGCTGGCGGGGTTAAAATGATATAAATAGAAGCAAAAGATATTGGTTGGGGGAAAATAAGTTTCAAGTTAATTGGACTTAAACTTCATCAAAAACTACCTCGACCAAAACATTTACCTAAAGCGGCATAGACGGACGTACGGACGAACGGACGAACGAACAGACCAGAAAACATAAAGTCCATAAATGGGGCATAAAAATGGGACTGCTAATTTATCAAAAAATAGTATTTCGTAAGGTTTTGAGTACCGAACCAGTGTATAAAACATGTTATGTTTACCATGTTTATTACGAATATGTAACGGTTCATCGATATGAAAATCGAAATAGATTATCGATAATAAAAAAAAAAATGCTCATTCATCGGTTAAATCTCAAACATTGATGTTTACGAAACAATGACTGACTGCAGAACTAAAATATCGTTTGCGAGATAAAAAAAAAGAAGAAGAAAGGAATGACATATTTTTAGGACTTTCATTTTCCAAATTTCTGTTCAAGATGTTATCATAGATATAGGAAGATGTGGTATGAGTGCCAATGAGACAACTCTCCATCCAAATAACAATCTAAAAAAAGTAAACCATTATAGGTCAAAGTACGGCCTTCAACACGAAGCCTTGGCTCACACCGAACAACAAGCTATAAAGGGCCCCAAAATTACTTGTGTAAAACCATTCAAACGGGAAAACCGACGGTCTAATCTATATAAAAAAATAGAGAAACGAAAAACAAGCACAAACCACATAAACAACTTACTTTACGTAAATTTTAAAGCTCTACAAACACCCTTTTATGTTATTGAACGTAACAATAAGTCTTGACAATGTGTAAGGTAGCAAATCCAATTAATCCTGCTTTGAATTATTGACAAAATGATTGATAAAGTTTATTGTCATTTGATTTTAGATTTGCCTTGGTTACAGCTCACTATAAGATGAACGTACTGCGTATGAATGCATATGAAAACACTTAAGTAAAACTACGCTCGACTGTTTTCCTCGGTCAGCAATTCACCAGCTGCTGTCAGTAGAAGAACGTTTTGTGGACTGCTAAAAACTAAGTACATTTAAAAGTATGTGGCATGTGTTAACATATGGTTAAAAAAAGAACAGTTGAAAAATGTTTACCCATTGTGATGTCACCAGACTATAAACAAATATTTGTCCAATAACTACATTTCAATGAAGTATAAAGCTTTAATTAGGGATAGTTACTAAAAGCCGACTTGTTCAACATTTGCATAAATTGTAAATTATAGTAACATTCTGGGAAAAAAAATCCTTAACCATGTTAACATAGTTTACTTATATCTCGGTTAAAAAAAAGATTTTGAAAAGCGTCCACAAATCCTGGGAAAAATTCATGGAATAAAATTCATTATATATGTAACTGTAAGTTTGTATACAAAGTGATTAAGTATGCTTTTCATGGATTTTTTATAATCGCCGGTAACTTATTGAAACAATGTTATCTAAAATTCATACAACTCATTTTTACAAACTTATGCTTATTATGAATACATTTACTATTGATCATTTGCTCACTGTTCTTCACATATTTAAAGTATTCATTCACAAGAAACAACTACGTGCTAAAAAGGTCCATGAGACATCTCAAATTGGGTTATTGTGAATGATCTCAGCAACATGTCATGTTTCATTGCTAGTTATTACTCTTTTGACCCTTTCATGAACGACGGTCGTTCTTTGCTTGGGTTCTCCCTTTCCGCTTTCAGCATGCAATATCAGAAGCACAACATTACAACCAATATTGGCTCCATCGAAATGTGTTCCATCTGTCGAACATGCCTTCAAGTTGTTTTTCTGCACTTATTGTAGCATGTATGCACAGTTTAAAATCCTTGTTGATTGAACCATTAAAAACATAAAACAGCCGTTCAAAAAACTGACATCAAATTACATGATCTGTGCATTTAAATTCAAAACGTGGACGTACATTTGAAACTTTGTAGAGAAACAATGCAATTGATGACATGCACTTATAGAAATTAAAATATTGTTTTATTGATGTGTTGTTCAACACAGTTAAGTACAACATTACTGGAAATATTTCTCAAATGGAGAAAGAGGAAAACTGTCCATAAACCCGTGCTTTTGATAACTTAAGACACACAGTTTTCTTGTATATTTCTGATTTTTTTTTGTCAGAAAAAAAAATATAGTTTGTAATATTGATATTGACTTATATTATTTCAAGGATTTTTCAAAATAATTCTTAAATTTCGACAGAATTCCTGATCATACAAATTGACTGTAACATATACATATCTAAACATTCTGAGCTTACAACCTAAAACTAATTTATGTATTATATTTTCAAACTTAAACACATTTTCAATCAGTTTATTAGTTATTTGATGAATATGAACAAAATCGCAAACTCTCTAGTAATCATTGTAAATAGCAAAAATACCATTCACTTAAACATGTTAATTTTTTTGTATGAATTGGTTCAGAGGCTTCAAAGAAGAACGCTTTGTAAAAACTTAAATAATAACTAACACAAAGTGATAGCAATGGCTCACATATCTTGTAAACGAGATACTATTATCGATACTTTGTTCTAAAGTTATATCAGCTTTATAAAAATACCTGCTCTAATCTTTTCCAAATTGTGTTAAAGTCCATTTTGGAAAATGAACATTCGGTTCGGTGACGAATAACGTTTTGATAAAATTGCAAGCATGCAATGTTTGCTCCATCACTCTTGTCATTATCACAATTTAGCATATCAAATCCCATTGCAGGTGGTGCTAACACCGGAGGTAAGTTGCGAAGTAGACACACAATCAATGTCAAGTCTAAATCATCTGTAGTTACACCAGGTGATCCTGCATTAGAAATTAATAACAGTGAAAGTATTGCTATATTACATGAGAAAATAAAATATTCAGGAACACGCACACACTTAAGTCGGATGTAGTTGTGGTGTGGTAACTTTAATTAATATGTGATGTATTATATCCAGTGAACTGGAATATATTAAATGCAATCAGAATGTCTAATATCTTATATAAATTTGAAATTGACACTTGATTTGTGATGTACATCTTGTCTGTTTGTCTTTAATTTGTAACGTTTTTTTTACATATTATTCAATTTAGTAAATTATAGATCTCCAAGTAAAAAATGTCTCGCAATTCTGATCTCAATATTATATGCAGACTGGTTATTAGAAACACAGTAATTCGAAATATCTGGCAAGTTTCAAAGTTTCGGTTAATTTGAAATTGTTGTAGATGTTTGTGTTTATACACTGTTTTGGTCATTGTTTTTTTTTAGATTTTTTTATAAAGGATAATATTTTAATATTATGAGTTTCAATATATTCCTTTCGCCTCATTATCATCTTCCAACATTTTCGAGAAAATTGTCAAAATAACATTTTTAGACAATTAAAATGTCTAAACAAATTACTTCTAAAACATTATTGCATGACACTTTGTTGCTAATAATTCATTTTAGGGACATTAAACTAAAAGAAGATGTGATGGTCCCACAAATGGGACAGCATCAAATGGACACTGTAACAGATTTGTTCATTCAGCGAACATGTATCTAAGTGTTTGCTGTTAACATGTTGACTGCTGCACCCCTATTTTTTTTTACATTTTTACCGCTAATGTCTGTATGATTTGTTCACACATCGTTGTCAATATAATGGAATTTATTGCCAATTGAGAGGTAAAGCTACCTTAAAAACAAGGGTTTATCCATTTTTTTCTTAATACGAAAATGCATTTGCCAAATTAGGAGTATGACAGTTGTTATCCATTCTTTTGATGTGTTTGAGCTTTGGATTTTCCCATTTGATTAGGAACTTTCCTTTTTGAATTTTCCTCGGAGTAAGTCACTCTCAGTATTTTTATGATTTTACTTTTTTTGTACCTATCTCAAATTTTATTCTGGATTTTAGAAAAATACAAGCATAAGTCAAAATTGGCAATTAAGGACAATCAGTCCTTAAAAATTATTAACTGTTTTAGATTCGAAAGCATTGTTGTAGATTATTTTTTCTGATTATTGATGCTGTTTGTCGTTTTTAACTCCATTTATTCATAATAATGTCGATGTAATAAGCATAATTATGGAACCAGCCAGACATAGTCAGTTACTTAAGTGCCCAGCCAATGGCTTTATATATTTAAAAATTATTTCGATCGTGTATTGCTGAACATTGTTGTAGTACAAAAGTGATTCTATTTATTAACGTTTTAGATCGAAAAACACTTAGAATAGTCCAAAAGTGTCGTTAACTTGCCAACGCACCTTAAGATGCATCCCCGATTTGAAATGGTTTTTGGCAAACATAATTGAATGTACATGGAAGGCAGTATATCTTGATTTTTGCAGCATTTTTGCTTCCGCCAGATATCTTCTTTGTTTGTAACAAAATGAAGTGTTTTTTTTGTACAAAAAAATGCATTTTACAACTTTTACTGTCGTCGAACTTTACAATGTCAGACATTTCAAAATTAATTTTTAGATGATTGTTCACATCATGGTTGATCTTTATACGCCAAAGAATTAGAACTTCCATTCAAATGGATAAATAAAGGCAACAGTAGTATACCGCTGTTCGAAACTCATAAATCCATGGACAAAAAACAAAATCGGGGAAACAAACCAAAACCGAGGGAAACGCATTAAATATAAGAGAAGAACAACGACACAACACCGAAACGCATCACACACAGAAACGTACCAAGCATCAGACAAAACACCACGAGAATAACAAATATAACATGAAAACCAAATACATGAATTTGGGATAGACAAGTACCGTGCCACGTCTTATCTCAATATCTAAAAAATAAGAGAAAACACAAACGACTCAACGTTAAAATGCAACACACACAGAAACGAACAATAATATAACAATGGCCATCTTACTGACTTGGTACAGGACACTTTTAAAGGGGAATAAAAGTGGTGGGTTGAACCTGGTTTTGTGGCATGCCAACCTCGCACTTTAATGGCAAAGTTAAATATAACATTGAAATGACAACACAATATTACAGGACTACAATACAAATAAATAGGAGAACATATTAGACAAAGAAAAACATGATTAATAGATAACAAAAAGCATCAGGTTTAAAATTCAATGCGCCAAAAACGCGCCTTGTCCACACAAGACTCACAAGACTCACCAGTGACGCGCAGATATAAAAGAAAATAGTACAAAGTTGTACAGCACTGAAGATCAAAAGTTGAAAAGGTTTCGCCAAATACGGCATTGTTTTTATGCCCGGGATAAGAACATTCTTATTATATAGAACAATTCACGCTATTGCAGACAGTAAATTGTATCAAATGAATATGAAAGAGATATACATAAAGAAACTAAAGTATTAACTAATTACAGAAAACTAAACCCGAATACATAACGCCTAGATATAAAAGATCGAAAGTGAAAAAGGTACAAAGTTGTACAGCACTGAAGATCAAAAGTTGAAAAGGTTTTGCCAAATACGGCATTGTTTTTATGCAAGGGATAAGAACATCCTTATTATATAGAACACTTAATGCTATTGCAAACAGTAAATTTTAACAAATGAATATGAAAGAGATATACATAAAGAAACTAAAGTATTAACTAATTACAGAAAACTAAACCCGAATACATAACGCCCAGATATAAAAGATCGAAAGTGAAAAAGGTACAAAGTTGTACAGCACTGAAGATCAAAAGTTGAAAAGGTTTTGCCAAATACGGCATTGTTTTTATGCAAGGGATAAGAACATCCTTATTATATAGAACACTTAATGCTATTGCAAACAGTAAATTTTAACAAATGAATATGAAAGAGATATACATAATGAAACTGAAGTATTAACTAATTACAGAAAACTTAACCCGAATACATAATGCTAAGTTTATCACAAAATAGACACACCCGAATCAGTCCAGGCGTCAACGTAATTAAAAAAAATGTGACGTCACATACGATGGCGAAAAGGCACAAACGTTATGCCACATTTGAATTTATGAAATTTAGAAACAGCATGACTTCACATATGAAAAACTATCATTCAAAAGTGAGATAGAATTAGGATTGATTTAAGATGGCATTAGAACTAAATATTGATAATTCATTTAAACAAAATGCATATTGCAATACTTATTAATAGCAATTAACTGTAATATATATATGTTCAGTTTATTATGAATCCAACTTCAATCGTAAATAATCGTACAAAATTTAATATAATTAATAAAGAGGCGGTGATTAATTTTTCTATCCGTAACACCTAAATATAATAAAAAGACGTCAACACATTTGACAAAATCCGATGAGAATTACAAAATATAACATTAAACATGTAAACTAAATACATGAATTGGGGATAAACAAGTACAGAAACACGTCTTATAGTAATGCGAATTCACATTCAGCATAACAGTCACAATCGGGAATAAGTCACGTTTGGTAATTAAAGATTAGACGACATAATGACAAACCACAATCTACCATGTGGTAAAAATGTCCTTAGCTAGTTTGGTTAAAGAGACATCATATGGATCCACCAATTCGTGATGGTGTCCATAAAATTTACGGAGTGTCAATTTTAATTTGTCCTCCTCATAACTTTGTTGGAGCAGTTTATGCGTAAGGAGCACACTCCTGTATATGAAGTCCGTATAGTGTGAACAAGCACGTGAATAACGTATCAATTGTGATATGTAAACACCATACGAAGGGGCAGAGAATATGTTACTGCTGAGAAATGGGAAATTGATAATTGGGAAGTTGAAATCGTCCCGTTTATCATAGATTTTCGTATGAAGTCGTCCATCTACGTCAATATTGAGGAAAAGATCAAGGTATGAAGCAGTCCTTCTAGTATCAGTAGTATCCTTAATTTCAAGTTCACTGGGATATATGAGATGTAAGTATTGGCTGAAGTATGGGTTGTTCAATGATAAAACATCATCAATATATCGGAAAGTAAAATTAAAGAATTTCGCAAGGTGCTTTTTCTTTTTGTCTTTTAGAAGGTTCTGAATAAATTCTGCTTCATACGAATACAAAAACAAATCAGCCAGCAGGTGTGCACAATTAGTACCCATTGGAATACCGACTGTCTGTTGAAATATAAATCCTCCAACTCAACAAATATATTGTCGATCAAAAAGTCCAGCATTTTAATAATATCATCTTCAGTATATTTTCTGGAAGATTCAGTGATTCTTCACAAAATATGAATTATTGTATCCAAAAACAAGAAATTTGTATCTACGATTCCCATTTTTATAGAAAAAGCTCTGTTTTATGAGATGGTAAAGTCGATCTTTCAACTGAGCATGGGGAATAGTAGTATATAGCGTAGACAAATCAAAAGTTTTTATGTTGCTGCAAAATTGCAAAGATTGTGATCGAAGGTTAAGCAGTAGATCTTTCGATTTTTTGTGAATCCACATCTGGTTAACACCACTGGTAGAATATATCTCCTCACAATATTTTTGAAGCCCATCTTTAACTGTAGAAAGAATAGTAGTCAATACTTTAGAAAGATGTTTAGTCGAACATTTTGAAAACCCAGCTATGTATCGTTCTTTATATGGAGTTTTGTGTAATTTAGGTATCCAGTATAATGAGGGCAAGTTTTCGTCGTTTTCTTTGATGTTGATACCAAAAGAAAGAAGGACAGATTTATGATTTTGTAAAATTTCATCCTTGGTAAATGAAGTTAAATAATATGTAGGATTACCAGTAGTTTTATGAATTCCAAGCTCCGTAGTGAGACATTGCAAACAAGTGAAACTGCGAGCTACTGCTCACTGATGATACCCCCGCCGCAAGTGGATAATATAAATAGTGTAAAAATATGCAAGTGTTCGGTAAACAGGAAGTTGTCGAGTGATGAATCTGAAAACGCATCACACGGTATAGCTGACTTATATAAATCCTGAAACCAAATTTCAGAAATCCTTGTATTGTAGTTCCTGAGAAAAGTGTGACGAAAATTTTCAACTTGGCTATCATGTGTAAAATCATACAAGTGTTCGGTAAACAGGAAGTTGTCAAGTGATCAATCTGAAAACGCATCACACGGTATACCTGACTTAGATAAACCCTGAAACCAAGTTTCAGAAATCCTTGTATTGTAGTTCCTGAGAAAAATGCGACGAAAAAATAAATAGTGTAACAATATGCAAGTGTTCGGTAAACTGGAAGTTTTCAAGTGATCAATCTGAAAACGCATCACACGGTATAGCTGACTCAGATAAACCCTGAAACCAAATTTCAGAAATCCTTGTATTGTAGTTCCTGAGAAAAATGCGACGAAAAATATTCATGGGACGGACTGACTGACGGACGGACGGACAGACGGACTGACGGACGGACAGACAGAGGTAAAACAGTATACCCCCCTTTTTTAAAGCGGGGGTAAAATAATGTTTTTTACATATGAAGACAATATTATTGGATGCTTTATCTGCCGGAAATACGACATATTTGTCATGCAAAGAGGATAAAGCATCTACAACCTCCGGATTCTTGAAAGGGTTAGAAACTCTTGTACTCATATTACATCTTAGTTTTTGTATGCGCCTCTGAATGCATGATCGAATAGCTTTGATCCATTCAGACAAAGTGTCCAGTTCGGGTTCGTCTGGTTCGCGCTTTATCCATTTTATTGCATACATGTGTAGTCCTCAACTGCATCCATCAGTAACTTGAAATTCTTTTTCCAGTTGATGGGCTGGGGAATTCTATACTTTGGTCCCTTGGCTAGAAACTCTCTTAGTTGTTCATTGGTAACAATACTAAGGTCACCAGTAATAATATGACCAGCTGGACTATAATTGTATTGAGAAGATGCACATGAGCAATCCGGAGGCTTGGATTTTGTATCTTTGAGGTTAAAAGCCTCTAAAACTCTCTTGTGGTTGAAAATCTTTGATGCAATAGACTTGGTGTAAGTATAAGAAATAACAGGTGTAGCTTTATTTTTGAAGTAATCAGGTATAGTTTTTTGTACAGATTTTTGATGGAAAATATTGCCAATATTTACAGCATCTAAACCTTTATTGGCGAATTCTACCTTAAAAAAGTAACGTTTTTCCTCACTATTGGATGTAGTCAATACGGTTTTGAATAGTCTATGGTTAGCAATGTCCATGATAATTACAACTAATCTATACAAAACAGAACGAGAATCAGTAACGGAAGTATTTTTGGCATCTTGAAATAGTAAAGAAAGTTTTGACAATGGAATGGAGTATAATTTAGTTTTAATATGATGAATTCCTAAAGGTTTTTGAACAGACGTTAATAGACTATCAATTGTCACGGTGTGTACAGCAGGTGGTATATATTTTCTGTGACCATGACTTCTATTTCGTCGCGCAGAAGTATTAACTAATTTTAACGTACTGACAGTACTACACCTGGGACTAGATAGAATACCTACACCATCAATTTTGTCATTGCATCCATAGGGAATGGCTATTCGCAACTCTCTAATCCAAAAGTCTTCTCTTTGTAAACGATATGGTGTACTCAATATGGGGTCATTTGTTGGATGATATATTTGCTCTTTAATCCGGACTTTCATAGAAACAATAGAATGGTCAGGCTGAGTAAAATGTTTACAGAGAAATTTGTTGTTATTATGATCATTAACATTAGACCGATGATCATTCATCCTAAAATTGAGTCTTTGTCGAGTTTCCCCGACGTAGATCAATCCAAAAAGAGTACATTCAATACCGTAAACAATATTGGAGGCAGTGCAATTCAAATCCTCATGGCTATGTGTATTGTAATTGTTGGTGGTTAAATTACTTTGAAAGTGGGTATCAGTTATAAGAAGATAACAGGTTTTACAATTTTTACGGTTACATTTGGAAATAGAGCAATATTGATGGTTGTCATTGAAATCTAAAATATCTGAAAGTTGAACAGTAAGCGGCCGAATATATTCAAACTTGTCTGAATTTTTATATAACAATGAGGATTCAGAAGACTACAAATGTGTCATTTTCATAACATCATTTAAGATAATCCTGGGGACACCTGATAAAATCGGTGTTGTTGTGTCCTTGACAACAGCCGATTGACACCTTTTTATCCTGGGCGTCGTGTCATCCAGTATAATATTATTTGTTCTACTAGTTTTCATGCTGTTAGGCTACCGGACTGGTAGAATCATCGGGGACAGATTGTCCACCAGCAGAGATTCCGGTCCGGTGGTGATAAAAAAGGCAACAGTAGTATACCGCTGTTCAAAACTCATAAATCCATGGACAAAAAACAAAATCGGGGAAACAAACCAAAACCGAGGGAAACGCATTAAATATAAGAGGACAACAACGACAAAACACCGAAACGCAACACACACAGAAACGGACCAAGCATCAGACAAAACACCACGAGAATAACAAATATAACATGAAAACCAAATACATGAATTTGGGATAGACAAGTACCGTGCCACGTCTTATCTCAATATCTAAAAAAAAGAGAAAACACAAACGACTCAACGTTAAAATGCAACACACACAGAAACGAACAATAATATAACGATGGCCATCTTCCTGACTTGGTACAGGACACTTTTAAAAGGGGAATAAAAGTGGTGGGTTGAACCTGGTTTTGTGGCATTCCAAACCTCGCACTTTAATGGCAAAGTTAAATATAACATTGAAATGACAACATAATATTACAGGACTACAATACAAATAAATAGGAGAACATATTAGACAAAGAAAAACATGATTAATAGATAACAAAAAGCATCATGTTTAAAATTAAATACGGCAAAAACGCGCCTTGTCCACACAAGACTCACCAGTGACGCCCAGATATAAAAGATCGAAAGTGAAAAAAGTACAAAGTTGTACAGCCCTGAAGATCAAAAGTTGAAAAGATTTCGCCAAATACGGCATTGTTTTTATGACCGGGATAAGAACATTCTTATTATATAGAACAATTCATGCTATTGCAAACAGTAAATTTTATCAAATGAATATGAAAGAGATATACATAAAGAAACTGAAGTATAAACTAATTACAGAAAACTAAACCCGAATACATAACGCCCTGATATAAAAGATCGAAAGTGAAAAAGGTAAAAAGTTGTACAGCACTGAAGATCAAAAGTTGAAAAGGTTTTGCCAAATATGGCATTGTTTTTATGCACGGGATAAGAACATCCTTATTATATAGAACACTTAATGCTATAATGCAAATAGTAAATTTTAACAAATGAATATGGAAGAGATATACATAATGAAACTGAAGTATTAACTAATTACAGAAAACTAAACCCGAATACATAATGCTAAGTTTATCACAAAATAGACACACCCGAATCAGTCCAGGCGTCAACGTAATTAAAAAAAATGTGACGTCACATACGATGGCGAAAAGGCCCAAACGTTATGCCACATTGGAATTTATGAAATTTAGAAACAGCATGACGTCACATATGAAAAACTATCATTCAAAAGTGAGATAGAATTAGGATTGATTTAAGATTGTATTAGAACTAAATATTGATAATTCATTTAAACAAAATGCATATTGCAATACTTATTAATAGCAATTAACTGTAATATATATATGTCCAGTTTATTATGAATCCAACTTCAAACGTAAATAATCGTACAAAATTTAATATAATTAATAAAGAGGCGGTGATTAATTTTTCTATCCGTAACACCTAAATATAATAAAAAGACGTCAACACATTTGACAAAATCCGATGAGAATTACAAATATAACATTAAACATGTAAACTAAATACATGAATTTGGTATAAACAAGTACAGAAACACGTCTTATAGTAATGTGAATTCACATTCAGCAAAACAGTCACAATCGGGAATAAGTCACGTTTAGTAATTAAAAGATTAGACGACATAATGACAAACCACAATCTACCATGTGGTAAAAATGTCCTTAGCTAGTTTGGTTAAAGAGACATCATATGGATCCACCAATTCGTGATGGTGTCCATAAAATTTACGGAGTGTCAATTTTAATCTGTCCTCCTCATAACTTTGTTGGAGCAGTTTCTGCGTAAGGAGCACACTCCTGTATATGAAGTCCGTATAGTGTGAACAATCACGTGAATAACGTATCAATTGTGATATGTAAACACCATACGGAGGGGCAGAGGGTATGTTACTGCTGAGAAATGGGAAATTGATAATTGGGAAGTTGAAATCGTCCCGTTTATCATAGATGTTCGTGTGAAGTCGTTCATCTACGTCAATATTGAGGAAAAGATCAAGGTATGAAGCAGTCCTTCTAGTATCAGCAAAATCCTTAATTTCAAGTTCACTGGGATATATGAGATGTTAGTATTGGCTGAAGTATGGGTTGTTCAATGATAAAACATCATCAATATATCGGAAAGTAAAATTAAAGAATTTCGCAAGGTGCTTTTTCTTTTTGTCTTTTAGAAGGTTCTGAATAAATTCTGCTTCATACGAATACAAAAACAAATCAGCCAACAGGGGTGCACAATTAGTACCCATTGGAATACCGACTGTCTGTTGAAATATAAATCCTCCAAACTCAACAAATATATTGTCGATCAAAAAGTCCAGCATTTTAATAATATCATCTTCAGTATATTTTCTGGAAGATTCAGTGGGATTCTTCACAAAATATGAATTATTGTATCCAAAACAAGAAATTTGTATCTACGATTCCCATTTTTATAGAAAAAGCTCTGTTTTATGAGATGGTGAAGTCGATCTTTCAACTGAGCATGGGGAATAGTAGTATATAGCGTAGAAAAATCAAAAGTTTTTATGTTGCTGCAAAATTGCAAAGATTGTAATCGAAGGTTAAGCAGTAGATCTTTCGAATTTTTGAGAATCCACATCTGGTTAACACCACTGGTAGAATATATCTCCTCACAATATTTTTGAAGCCCATCTTTAACTGTAGAAAGAATAGTAGTCAATACTTCAGAAAGATGTATAGTCGAACATTTTGAAGACCCAGCTATGTATCGTTCTTTATATGGAGTTTTGTGTAATTTAGGTATCCAGTATAATGAGGGCAAGTTTTCGTCGTTTTCTTTGATGTTGATACCAAAAGAAAGAAGGACAGATTTATGATTTTGTAAAATTTCATCCTTGGTAAATGATGTTAAAGAATATGTAGGATTACTAGTAGTTTTATCAATTCCAAGCTCTGTAGTGAGACATTGCAAATAATGGTTTTTAGGGATGGCAACGAGTACTCGAGTACTCGGGTACTCGTTTGGAAGGCCGAGTACTCGAGTACTGTTTTAGTACTCGGATACTCGTTTGCGTGTTATAAATCTTTAGATATTTCTCTTCATGTTTCCACTCTTTTTAGTTCCGTGAAATATCCCCTTCTAAATACTAAAATAAATCTATTTACAACATAAATGTTTATCGTGAGGATACTATGTGTTATAGTAGTACCAGCAACTCCATTCCTTTCAAGGGAATGTATTCATGTGCACTACTTCAACTTATTACAAAAATAAAAAGTCAAATAGTCTTTCGTCTGATATTGTTTACCAGATCATATTTTTAAACAAGAACAATATCAAAGTGACCTACGGTGAATCATACTTAACTGATGAGAGACATTTTTAACGGTGTTTGTACACGGATCAACACTTTCATGGATTAATAATCAACTCATCACAAGCCGTAAACACGTACCTTTGTTCGTTAATCACGAATTATATGTAAACGTGATTGGTATAAAATGTACATCAAAATCAATTTAATTACTCTGTATTTGAAACTTATCTATAGATATAGGAAGATGTGGTATGAGTGCCAATGCAACAACTCTCCATCCAAATAACAATTTATATAAGTAAACCATTATAGGTCAAGGTACGGACTTCAACACAGAGCCTTGGCTCACACCAAACAACAAGCTATAAAAGGCACCAAATTTTTTTAATGTACAATTTAAAGATAGGCAAAAGTACGAGAGCGATATTCAAACCAAAAAATCGAAAATAAAGACAACGAACTGGCTAAAATTAAAAGAAAATCAGACAAACGACAGTGCAAACAAAACCGAGAAAAGAAGTAAGACTGGGCATTAATGAAAGGCACAATTCATTTGAAGTCCAATATTGTTGTGACAAATTAATGGACAAGTTTTATTATAACAGATGATACATAAATTGTTTACTCTGTCGGACTTTATATGCAAATATTTTTTGATTTTATTGTAATTTGGTTCATGAACACGTACACAATCAAAAATTGCTATTATGATATGTTATTTGTAGAAACGGCGGTCGGTAAATCATTGTTCAATTGACACACACTTAAAAAAAACCAGAGGACCAAGCTGTGTTTGTAGACTAGTACGTTAGTCCATCTTAGACTATTATAATATTAGTATAATAGTCTCAGTCTTTTAAGATTCGTTCGAGTACTTGCGAGTACTCGAGTATCATGACCGAGTATCCGAGTATTAAATTTCAGATCTTTTGACATCCCTAGTTTTTACATATGAAGACAATATCATTGGAGGCTTGATCTGCCGGACAACGACATTTTTGTCATGCAAAGAGAATAAAGCATCTACAACCTCCGGATTCTTGAAAGGGTTAGAAACTCTTGTACTCATATTACATCTTAGTTTTTGTATGCGCCTCTGAATGCATGATCGAATAGCTTTGATCCATTCAGACAAAGTGTCCAGTTCGGGTTCGTCTGGTTCGCGCTTTATCCATTTTCTTGCATAGTCCTCAACTGCATCCATCAGTAATTTGAAATTCTTTTTCCAGTTGATCGGCTGGGGGAATCTATACTTTGGTCCCTTGGCTAGCTACTCTCTTAGTTGTTCATTGGTAACAATACCAATGTCACCAGTAATGATATGACCAGCTGGACTATAATTACTAGATATTGAGAAGATGCACATGAGCAATCCGGAGGCTTAGATTTTGTATCTTTAAGGTTAAAAGCCTCTAAAACTCTCTTGTAGTTGAAAATCTTTGATGCAATAGACTTGGTGTAAGTATAAGAAATAACAGGTGTAGCTTTATTAAAGATAACCGCATCTTAACGTCTTCTGATTCCTGCCATAAGTCGAATAATTTGTTGCTAAGCTAGCAATATCATTCTTGACAATGGGTATTGTTTATTTCATGACTTGTTTGAACTGGGGTGTCCTTTCGTGCACTTTACGCCAAATAATGTCCCATATATGCTCGATATGGTTCAAATTCGGGCTACGATTGGGCCAAGGAACATAAACTGAATTCCATTGGAACATTGGATCTTCCTCCACGACGCTAATTTCCAACTTTGGTGAGCTCTGCACTATATTGGATACGGGTATCTGTGTGTCTGATCGTATGCAAAGGTCCCCGAAATGGTATTTTCACACGATAACCAGTATCGATGAGCCGATCTCGAACAGTTTTTGTTTAAAGGCTCCTGTATGGTCATCCTTCTCTGTTAAGGATTGTATTGTTTGCAATGGGTTTCCTTCTGACCAACCTTCATTATGCTTTATTTTCTTTAGCAGATATTATAGGGGGTCTTCTTGACCTCGAAAGGTCTTTAACATTGTTTCTTGCCTGATTTTTATTCTGAAAACGACTTTTAGTGGTATGGTAATAACCAACAATACGTGCAATTATCACAGCGATATACCTGCTTCCCTCATGCTGGATATCTGCTATCTTGCTGCAGTTATGAGTTGTTGATGACCAATTACAAGGTGTCAATAACATAAATTTATAAACTTGTTTATTTTAAGTGTTGAAAACAATGAGTATACAAACAGATGTTTTAGTGTTTACGAGTACAGCAGCTGCATGTGCAGATAAGAACTGATAGAGTCGATATTTATTGATTAAACTCAGGTGATATTTAAATAATGTTTAACTAGTTCTATTTCAACAAATTATTGAACAAAAAAATTAAAAGTGTTTTGTTAATTTGAATTTAAATTTGATGTTGCAATACTTTTTTCCATGTGTATATTTACAGTTTTAAATGTCCATCATGGTTTGCCATAAATTTATAAAAAAGACTAATTAGTAATCAAATGTACCAGGCTTAAAATGTAATAAGCGAGACGCTTGTTTCGTCTACACAAGACCCATCAGTGATGCTCAGATCAAAACAAATATTTAGCCAAACAAGCACAAAATTGAAAAGTATTAAACACTTAACCTTATCAAAAAAGCGTTCAAACTACTAATAAATCACCCAAGGGTTTAGTTTTTGTTGCAATTTTGTTATAACAGTTTTCGTTATTATGGTGGAAAAGAAGGAGGTAGATTTTAACATGCAATGCATGTTTACCTTTGTCGGATGTCATAATTATTTTGATAAAAATCAATTAATGGGTGTTTCCTTATTTTTATTTTTTACTTATTATGGTTTTACAGATGTACAGTTTATTTACAGTTTTGAAGCTGTACAGTTTATATACAGCTTTATTGTGGATTGACCTGAATAAAAAGCACAAATTGTTTACAATTAACTGGAAAGATGATTTGTTTAATTGATTCTTTCCCCTTTTCTGTAGAAAGACTATTGTTTTTGTTCTGATTATTATTATCATTAAGTCTTTCCACTTTTCTGTGGAAAGACTTATTGTTTTTGTTCTGATTATTATTATCATTAAGTCTTTCCACTTTTCTGTGGAAAGACTTATTGTTTTTGTTCTGAATAATATTATTATTATTAGGTCTTTCCACTTTCTGTGCAAAGACCTATTGCTTTTCTTCTGATTATTATTTTTTTTCTTCTTCCGCCTAATTTTGTTCTTGCGATAAACATTTGTTTCGCAATATGTCGCTAAGATGTTTGGTATATGATATCGAACAGTGTATGCGCTTTTGAAATTTACCCTGGGTAACCGAATACTTTTCTTTGTAGGAGTTATCTCCACAAACACTGTTTTCCTTGTGTCCACAACTCCTTCGCAACCATAAAAGATTACGAGAAATTTATTTTACAAAATTGCTCGTTATATCTTTCGCATGATTTGTCCTATTTTGACTGAAGCGATTTGAATGCTCCATATGAAAGTTATTTCCCCTTATGCATTTGATATAAGTGCATTTCTAGCATATAAACAATAAGTGATAGAGACCTAGGATCTTTAGATTTGAGGTCCTTGGTCCAAAAAAATGAAAATTAGATCAAGGTCCAACGTCAAGGTCATATTCTATTTTTTTTAATTTGGCTTATTTCCACTCATTTCATGAAACCGTATAAGATATCGACAAATCATATTTTCTTAATTGTAAGTTGCGACATGTCGTAACACGTAAATTTTTATTGCAAGGGTACGTTGAATGTAAATGTGAGTTTTCTCCCCTCTTGTATTTAAAAATACGCTAATGGTGATATAACTGATTAACCAAATATAATTAAGACCTGTAGTCTTTTGATTTGAGGTCCTTGATTTATGACCTTGAAATTGATCTCAAGGTCATAGCTTAATTTGACGTTTAGATTTTGACCTTTGCTTTACATGTATACATGATAAAGCCATGATATTTTTTGGTAAAAAGTATCAAACCATTTAACCTTGAAAAAAACAACCGGAAGTGACCTTGTGTAAACCGGAACTAGCTATTTTTGGTACTTTATTAATATAAAAGTATATAGAACCAGATATTTTTGGAATCAGTGTCAAGTAAATATTTAAATATTATCTGAAGTATCATTTTTCAAACCGGTAGTAACAAATCATCCCCCTTTTTTATAAAAAAGAAGTATAGAAACCATTTATTTTTGGAATCAGCGTACAATAAGCTATCATTTAACGATTGAAATGACATTAAAAACTTAATTTTACCAATTTTCATATTAAAACACATTGTTTCGGGTGGAAAGACCTTCAATTGTTCTCTGAACAATTGGTTTTTAATTATTAGGTCTTTCCACTTTTCTGTGGAAAAACCTATTGTATTTCTTCTGATTATTAAGTCTTTCCACTTTTCTGTGGAAAGACTTATTGTTTTTCTTCTGATTATTAGGTCTTTCCACTTTTCTGTGGAAAGCCTATTGTATTTGTTCTGATTATTAGGTCTTTCCACTTTTCTGTGGAAAGCCTATTGCATTTGTTCTGATTATTATTATTTTTTTTTTTTTTCCGCCAAATTTTGTTCTTGCGATAAATGTTTGTTTCGCAATATGTCGCTTAAATATTTCTCATATTGTATCGTATAGTTTATGCGCTTTTAAATTTCACCCTGCTAAGCCAAACCATTTTCTTTGTAAGAGTTATCTCCCTATTCACTGTTTATCATCTGTGTGCATCTCCTTCGTAACCAAAAAAGATATCGACAAAATTCATTTTACAAATTGTTCGTTACATCCTCAGTAATTTTTGGCGTATTTGGATCGAAGCGATTCGAAGAAATTTTATAGGAGTTATCTATCTTTACGGAATAAATTTGTCGGTATGTTTTTTTAACTCATAAACCGTTAACCGTATAACCCTGGAATGTTTTTATTTGAGTCCCCTGATTCCAAACTTAGAAAATTAGGTCAAGGTCAAAGGTCAAGGTCATATTTTAGATTTTCATATGTCTTTGATTTCCCTATAACTCTTGAACGGTTATAGATACAAAAAAAATAAGCAGTGAAAAATGCTTGGTACTTCAAGGGGCAACTTTTTTACATTATGACTATATTGATTTTACCATCATGTAAGGGACATAACTCCCATCGATGGTTTTTAAAAAGCCATTTTTAGGCAAAACTCTTAAACAAAAGGTCCTTGACCCATAGGGTCTTTTGCAATGACCTTGTGGAGCAATGACCTTGACGAAGGTTACAAGGTCAAAGGTCAAGGTCATCAAATTATGTGGTTTTGGCACTATTTAAACAGTTTTATGTGTGTTTGAATTTCAACCAACCAACCAACCAACATACCAACCAACCAACCAACCAATCAATCAATCAATCAATCAATCATGATCATGATCAATCAACCAATAATGATCATGATCAATCAATCAATCATGTTTCCGTCTCATGTGTTTCTTATAGGGTTCAACCAACCAACCAACCAACCAACCAATCAATCAATCAATCAATCAATTAATCATGATCATGATCAACCAATCATGTTTCCGTCTCATGTGTTTAATAAAGGTCCAAGATCTTCTTTGTGTCTTTTTCCGTGTTTCAATTGACCCTATCCAACGTGTTTAACCAACCAACCAACCAACCAACCAACCAACTAATCAATCAATCAATCAATCAATCAATCAATCAATCATGATCATGATCAATCAATCATGTTTCCGTCTCATGTGTTTAATATAGGGTCCAAGATCTTCTTTGTTTCTTTTTCCGTGTTTCAATTGACCCTATCCAACGTGTTTAACCAACCAACCAACCAACCAACCAACTAATCAATTAATCAATTAATCATGATCATGATCAATCAATCATGTTTCCGTCTCATGTGTTTAATATAGGGTCCAAGATCTTCTTTGTTTCTTTTTCCGTGTTTCAATTGACCCTATCCAACGTGTTTAACCAACCAACCAACCAACCAACTAACCAACTAATCAATCAATCAATCAATCAATCAATCAATCAATCAATCAATCAATCAATCAATCAATCAATCAATCTGTATGACTGTTTAATCATGACAGTTTATTGAAGGAACAAACTCTCAATTATTCAAGAAAAATTTAAATTTAATATTGTTCTTACGTCACTTCTGAAAAAAAAAATCCACATGTTCTCTGAAACTACAAGTACAATCGACCTCAAAATTTGCAGTCAGCAGGGCATACATGTACTAAACGTTTATAAAAAAACTTGGTGCAGATATCTCTCAAAGCTTTTCCTAGAGAAAAGAAATGGCAATGCCGTAAAAATCGCTTGCTAGGTCCGTTAATCTCAGTAAAAACCTACAATAAAATGTCCGCTCCGAGTTTGAAATACTAATCTGTGTTACAAACAGGTGCTGAAAAATGTACATTATCAGAAAATAATCAATAAATGTGTTTTAAAGTTACACCGGATCAATTAAATCCAAAACATGCACTGCTTGTGAACTGTCATCAAACTGTCAATTTCCTACAATGACAAAAGAAATTACATTGTGTACATTCCATCTCTATAGATGTTGTCTGTTTAACGTCCCCACCTAAAAAGAAATAAAAAGACTATCTTTTCGTTATTATAAACCCGTGTCACGTGATGTGGCGCGCGCGCTGTACCTAAAATAAAAGAAAAACTTTCCAAACTAAACATGAAACGTCTCCGGTAACAATAATATAGACCCCATACAGAAACGAACAAACAAACAAACAAACCCCCCCCCCCCCAATTCAATTAATTTTACAGGGGGAAAGACCCCCTACAATTGCTTTTTTAAAGCAATTGATTTATATTTATTATTATTTTTTTTTTTTTTCTTCCGCCAAATTTTGTTCTTGCGATAAATGTTTGTTTCGCAATATGTCGCTTAGATTTTTTTCATATTGTATCGTATAGTTTATGCGCTTTTAAATTTCACCCTGCTAAGCCGAACTAATGTGTTTAACCAACGTGTTTAACCAACCAACCAAACAACCAATCAATCAATCAATGCATGTTTCCGTTTCATGTGTTAAAAACGGGATCCGAGATGTTTTTTTTTCGTTTGTTAAAATTGAGCCTATCAAACGTGTTTAACCAGCCAACGTGTTTAAACTACGTGTTTAACCGACATGTTTAACCAACGTGTTTAACCAACCAACCAACCAACCAACCAACCAATAAATAAATCAATGCATGTTTCCGTTTCATGTGTTAAATACGGGATCCAAGATGTTTTTTTTTCGCTTGTTTAAATTGAGCCTATCAAACGTGTTTAACCAGCCAACGTGTTTAACCAACGTGTTAAACCAACATGTTTAACCAACGTGTTTAACCAACCAACCAACCAACCAACCAACCAACCAATCAATCACTTAATGTATGTTTCCGTGTCATGCGTTTAATACGGGATGCAAGGTCTCTTGAGGTCTTTTTCCCCTTGTTCTAAGTGACCCTATCAAACGTGTTTAATCAACCAACCAACCAACCAACCAACCAACCAATCAATCAACCAACTAATCAATCAATCAATATGCATGACTGTTTATTTATGACAGTTTATTGAAGGAACAAACTCTCAATTATTCAAGAACATTTTTATTTTATTATTGTTCTTACGTCTCTTCTGAAAAACAATCCACATATTCTCTGAAACTACAAGTCCAATCGACCTGAAAATTTGCAGTCAGCAGGGCATACATGTACTGAAGGTTCATAAAAAAACTTTTTGCAGATATCTCTCAAGACTTTTCCTAGAAAAAAGAAATGGCAATGCAGTAAAAATCGCTTGCTAGGTCCGTCAATCTCAGTAAAAACCTACAATAAAATGTCCGCTCCGAGATTGAAATACTAATCTGTGTTACAAACAGGTGCTGAAAAATGGACATTATCAAAAAATAATCATTAAATGTGTTTTAAAGTTACACCGGATCGATTAAATCCAAAACATGCACTGCTGTTGAACTGTGATCAAAATGTCAATTTCCTACAATGACAAAAGAAATTACATTGTGTACATTCCATCTCTAGACTTGTTGTCTGTTCAAGGTCCCGACCTAAAAAGAAATTAAAAGACTAAGTTTTTCCTAATATAAACCCGCGTCACGTGATGTCTCCTCAAT